>NC_134569.1:34072776-34217776 GCF_050947875.1 Dermacentor variabilis
TGTCGGATCGCTACAGGTGAGCAATAAATTTTTTAACAATAATAAGTGCACTATCATCCCTTACAAATCTACGAGCATCGCAGAAGTTGTAGATGCTTCGTTAGACAATCGAAAAGGGTCTATATCCTAACTGCACTTACTACAGGGTTTTATTATTATTATTATTATTATTATTATTATTATTATTATTATTATTATTATTATTATTATTATTATTATTATTATTATTATTATTATTATTATTATTGCCGTCTCCTTTGAAACAGCGCAGAGAGAAAGTCACCTAGCTTGCATGATTTATTCAGGTTTTGCTACATTTATCACCATGTATCCTTTTCTCTATCTGACCTCTATCTTAATTTTGGTATTTAAAATCTCTATCACAATATTGTGCTAATACCTACGCTTGAAATGACTACATTTCTATCAATCTATTCCGGGCTTTCTACAGTGAAGCTGTATATGGCTAGCCGATTCATTCGTCCGCCCGTTCGTCTGTCGCCTGTACGCCGAAAACTCCCCGGCGCAACCCCATGCGCATGCGTGAAAAAAGAAAAGTAAAAGAGAGGCGCGTGATTGGCTGCGCAAGTAGTGACGTTGTCGCTCTCTGTCGTAGCCACGCGCGCGTACAACAGTTTCTCTCCGGCTCTGAAGTAGGCCATGCGTCATACGTAGTGCTGAGGAGCAGCAACACCGCGAGCAGAACCGGGAACGAGCAAATATGTCGTGCCGATGCTGCAGCCCGGCCACAAGAACAGGCTGGTACAGCCGAGCGCAAGGAGCAACTGCATACCGAGGATCCAGCAGCCTACCAAGCCGTCGTTTAATACACCGTCAGGGTTAATCCTGTTATAAACACTGTGACCGCACTGGCTTCTTTGAATACCAATGCTTCGGGAAAGGGGACGCTCTCTACGTGTCTTGCTGGGTGAATATTTTGGCATTTCATTACCATCTGCCGAACTATTTCCGGGCTTTCTTGCAAAACACACATTATTCATCATGCGGCACATACTTGGTCCGGTGTATTTTTGTCTTAAGCCAGCCAGCTCGGGCCTCAAATAGCAAGGCACTTCCCTTTGAGTTATCATAGAGATTTTCCCTCCTGATTTTCTTCTTTATACTTTTGTAAATCACCATAGTGTTATTTGTTTCCATACTTTGAACCTATGCTACCGTGTCTGTTTCTCTCACTTTCTTTTTTATGTTTCCTTGTCGTATGTTTAAATTTTGAATTACCCTGTACTTGGTTGACAGTTTCTTGAACACCTCTTCCAACGCCAGGCACTGCAGTGTGCCATGAATAGACTGGTCTACAGGCCATTTACAGAAACAAAGTTCTTGGGAGCATGGCCTCACAACTCATCAGCCCAGAAAGCCATTCGAGCTTTTCTACAGCACCTGAAGACGATAGACCTGAGTTCCCAACTTGATGTATGCTGCACCTGGCGTAGTGCATGCGAAAATGCAATCAAGACTAGTCTTCTCAATTTCTTTCTTTCAGTCCTCGATCCCCCCCCCCCCCCGGGTGTAGGGTAGTAAACTGGGCAAAGCCTGGTTAACCTCCCTATCTTCTTCCCATCTGCATCTCTCTCCCCCATTCTGTGTCCATGCATCTGAGGCATATATATTTGTGCACTTAAGCTGGCCATCTTTTCTTTCCTCTTTGTTCCTTAGCCTTTCTTCAAAACAACTTTTGTCTGCGTTTCTCTGGTGTGGAATACAATAAAAGCAGTAGGGCGCCACATCGCGGACGGCTCGCGCATTCGAGCCGCTACTATTACCTATGACGACCCATATAATGTATCCGTATGCGCATATGAGTAAGATGCCTGCATGCTGGCTTGCAAGGGTTGTTGTTGGCATAACAGAAATTATTAAGAATTTTCTAGACAACCACATTTTAGTCGGCGTCCTGTTTTTTATTCCTATTATGCCGTTACTTCCCGACCAGACAAGATTTCGTCAAACTCTTAATTTCAAGGGTTGTTGTTGTTGTGTTGCCGGCTGCGCCGCACCTCATGGTATGTGAGTGAAAGGTGTTTTGTTGTTCTTTCGTTTCATCCTTCCTCCTTGACGCCATAGGCGGGAACCAGCAAGTTGTAGACGCAGAGGAGAGATTAAAGCGCCAAGGACAACGAAGCTGCAGCAAAGACAAGATAAAATTTAATTTTCTTTTACCACTGCGATGTTAAGAATTTCTCTCTTTGAGCTTTGACGTCATTCTTCTGTGTGGTCATTATTTCTCATGCTTCATTAGTAGAACTGAAAGCGTCGTCTAAAAGCGGCAAGCATACGCCGTGTTTTCGCGCGACCTGCCATTCCGGGTGAATACAGGGCTAACAGCGGGTAAATAAATAGGTTATGAAGCTAGCAACCAGAGAACCCGCCAAACACACTATGGGAGAGCTTGCGACGAGTCCCACCACATCAATTTTTTTTTTGCCTGTCTTCAGAAATCAAGGCAAGACGTAAGCGTAATCGGGAACAGGCGGTGAAAGACATGCGGCACGGCGCATGCGAGGCACAGAACACGAAAAGCGCATGGAAACGCCACCCGTGACGCGAGGCGAGATTCAGAAGCAGTTCTCTTGGAGCGTAGAATATGCAACCCTTTCGAACCGGGAATAAAAGAAACTAGCGGGAGAGGGAGGCGAACATGAATAACCGCATCTAGCCCTTGCTTCTCGCGGAACTCACGTACGCGCGCGCTGCACACACTACATACTCGGTCGCCGCCGCCGAAACGCATACATGAATGCCGAATGAGAACGCCGGTCATTTATTCCGCGCCACCTATAATCAGAAGTCGGAGCCCTTGTCTCGCATGGATGCCGCTGCTGCAGGCGCCGCCGCGGGGGAAGTTTGCCCGGGTCAAAAACACGGGGCGCACCCGGGCCAAAGTGCTGTCGTTTTCGCAGAAAATCTCGCGCCGTTTCCACGCACCCACGGCATTCGGGGAGTACCAGCACTCACGCGAGCGGCCGAGAACACTCGACTTTGCCGCGTTTCTCGTTTGTCTTTTCTTCCGTCTTGTTCTTCTGTTTTTCCCGCCACCACATATTTTCGGCGCTAAATTTCTCTTTATTTTTCAGTTTCTTTTTTTTTCCATGCGCTGGCTCTGGTGCCCCAGCTGAGAAATGTGGCCGCTTTGGAAGATTCGTACTTTTTTTTACCTTCGTGCCTTTTTTTCTGCCTTGCTGCTCGCAGGCAGAGGGCGAAAACGCGGACGCAAGAGAAGAGTTTACGTTCGCAGAGAGAGTGGCGGAATTTACTGCCCCAAGTTGCGCCGTAAGTCAACGTTACGCCCCTTGGATAGCGTTGGAGTTTGCAGCTTTGAAAGTAACTCTGCTGCCTTAACATTTGAATTTACATGCATATGTCAGCAACCATGCGAAAGAAAGTTCAGGGCGGGAAAGTGCGATGAAACACGTTAGTGTTCGTGTAATGGTGCTCAATATTGGTCTAAGCGGTATAACATGGTACTTTGTTTAGATTTCTGCCTTTCTTTCTCGCGTGTCACTGTGGTTGCTTTTAGCGCCATCGTAGATAGAAATGCCGAAAAAAATGCTATATTAGGTATCCTCGAAGTCCGAGCTTATGTTTCTAGACGTATTAAGCCATATGACATTCAGCTGCGGAGCTAATACATGTCAGTATTGCAGTTATTACTTTGTGAGAGAAGAGAACGATGTCGATAGCCAACGTCTGCAAGCTGGTACAGGCCCGAACAATGAATACCGACATAACCACGAAACGAAAGTCACGAAGCATTTATCTGGAGCTACTTGCTGTCAAAGCAAACAAAAATAAACCAACTTTTCTTTTTAAGCGTGTTGGTACAGTTAAACATGAAATGATTAAAAGTATCTACTGTCAACCGGAACTCGTTGTCACTAAAACAATAATTGCAACTGTAATACGCATCATGCAGCGAACCAAACTTGCCTCGCTGACTGCAGGTCTCGGTGTGCATCTGGAATAGGCAAATGTTACGACTAACGCGAGGGCAAGTTTTAGTGTGAAAGACATCCCAGCAGAATGTATGACTTACAGCTTCTGTCGGCACTGAAAGCTGTAGGGGCTTACCTGAAACGAGAAAAGAGGAAGGCACGTAAGTTCAGTGTTCGAAAATCTGTATTATAATGAGAGTTAGGAGATTTACTGCTTGTCACGATAAAGCTTCAAGAAAAGTCAATAGAAATTATTTCACGTAGCAAATGTTAACATTAAAGGAGGAGGAGGAGGAGGAGGAGGAGGAGGAGGAGGAGGAGGAGGAGGAGGAGGATATTGTTGGCTGCAAGTGGACCGAGCCTTGCAAGGACACGACGGCAATTGTTCCGCCAGAGCAGCTGCATTTAAAGTGCGGAGACGAACATACCAGATCTAACTCAGCTTGAACAGATTTAATGCTACCACGACAGATCTTTGAGATTATAAATATATTAGGAGTAAAGTTGAAACGATTATAAGACTCTTAGAAGCAATGTATGAGTCGCAGGCTTTTAAATCTGCAAGCAAATCAGTTACACAAGAAAACAGAGCCTATATTAGTCCGGAGGTCGTTTTTCAAGTGCGTCTTTTCCACTATAATTTTTTTCTTTCTCGGAGCCATCAAAGTGAACAAATTTTCACATGTGCATTAGACGCAGCATTCGCGGAAAGGGATAATAACGCTATGAATGAATCACCATTCGCCTCCGACAAAAGCCATCATGACGATTGTGATTCTTGGTGGTGATTTACTTATCAAACTTAAATTAATGCTGCTGGAAACGCGATTCTGGGGACGCATTCTCGGATGATCACTTGCTGCGATATTATTGCCTTCGCAGGACGTAGTGCTTAACTAGCCAATCAGCTCATGCGGTTTTGCTAAACCAACAAAAAGGCGCACTCAAAGTGATATCGCCGCAAGCGATAGGGCATCTAGGACTATATCCCCTGTAGGTAGCGCCTAATTTACTACTTACAGTCTTTAGCACAAAATAAATCACAGTAAAGGGGAGCCTTTTAAGTCCGCCACCATGAAATGTGTCCATCGTATATGGGAAAATTGCGTGAGCACTTTTTTTAAGTTGTGTCTGCTTTTATTTCAGTCCGAGCTGGTCGATATATGAATACCTGGATACCACGCCCCAGCAGACAGAAAAACAAAGACAGAAAAGCAGAGGGGACGCGACGCAAACTAATGGACCCTGTGAACTGGATAGCGCGGAAGTGGACAGAGGCTAGAGGAGTCCACCACGGTGTTCGACTTTCTCAGCAACAGACACACACACGTGGACACCGCAGGGGGGAGAAAATGTGGCAGGTCCGATATAGTCGATCCATGAATCGTGCACCACCTTCCCTCAGTTGGCTGCCGCCTCATTTGGTGCAGAGGCGGCCTCGAAACGGCGTGACCGAAGGCCATTAGTGACGCCACGGTCGCGTCTTTCTGGCGAGACGTGCGCGTAGAAAGAGAACTTCCTCGCCGCCTCACTGCCGAAAGTCCGAAAAGCGAACGAACGAAGCGCATGCAGGGCAGTTTCCGCCCCGGTTAACCTCGCCTCCTGTTTCCTGGCTACGGCCGTGCGTGCAAAATGAGTCGGATAGCGAAGCATGCGCTTAGAGACAGTGCTCGTGGAACCCTGCTTGTGTGCCGGAACATAAGCTGAACCCTTTGTGGTCTTGCTGTGTCTAGAAAAACGCAATGATACATATTGCTAAAACAAGAATGAAGCATTCTATGCCCACCCCTAATGTTAGGCATTTGCTTTTAACGTTTCGAACGGAAAAAAAAATGCAAGTAACGAGGAACTCGCATTAATTCTTTGTTAGTAATAAGATTAACTGGGGAGATTACACGACCTCGTAAAAAACCATTTTTGGCATGAACAGGCAATAATTATGAGCACATATTCCTTTGGATACACTAAGTACACTTTTCTTTGATCACAAGGTATAAAACAAACACACATTAGAAGGACTGACATCAGGCGACAAAGCGCGCACCGAACCCACTGCTCTCACTCTTGCCACGTGCGAAGTTATGGCAACACCGCGCCGGCTTCGGCTTTCTCTCCCTAAGTTTTAATGGGTAATCCTTCGGTAGCGTGCAGCCTCGAATGTTTGCTACGACCGCAGTGTGCAAAACAGTTCCTGTCATGACGATTCCTCATGTCTCCCTTGTCTTTCCTCATGAAAGTGAACTAAATTGTGCGACTTTTACACATATTCACATAACTATTGTAGTTAAACATATCTGTAGGTCCAACGCACTTATTCGAATCTATGTGAAACAAAGCTTTAGTAAAACAGTGCTTTAAATGCTTTACAACTAACGATTCGTAGGATTTCGTTTAGTTTCATCCTATGGAACATATGTCATCTCATGCAATGTTTGTGTTTGTCCACCACAAAGCCTACAACATTATTACTATACAATTTTTGACTTATGAAATAAATAAGAATAGTGATTTGGGTGAGTTTATCTAAGTCACTGGCTTGAATTGCAGTGCGATGCACCGAATAGTGGAAAGAAAATAACCAAGGTTTAGCGAAAGCAGCTGTTTGTCCTTCTTTCGCTAACCTTTCCTTATTTCCTTTTCACAAATCGGTGCTTCGCGCTGCCAATCACGCCCTTAATATATGCACCGCTCGCAAGCTATGCCGAAATTTAACTCCAAATCAGGCGGATGCACAGTGTGAGACGTCTATGGGGAAGAGGAGGATGGCGATGTACGATGCTTGTCAAGGGAAGAATGACGAATACGACAAATGTGTGCACAGAAAGGTACTACACGTATGAAGCAACATCTGGGGAATTGGCCAAGAAAAGATGCGCACCCAGTGCCACAAACACAATGGATAAATCATTACAATCATTTAATCAATACCTTAGTTTATTTTCCAACAGCAATTGGGGGTTCCTGAGGAAAAAAGCAGTTGCAAACCACTTGAAGGTACCTGAGGGCCCAGGCACTTTCAGGAAAATTATGGAAAATTTGTTGAATTAAATAATCCGTTGAATATAATCCACCATTCAATTAACAGCTTCGTATGCTCTCAAGATACCCGTGGGCCGAGGTTATTTGTTCCTGTGTTACGTAAGCTTCTTTTTCACGTTGTTGTTGTTACTACGGCAGAGCGGAGGTGCGCTTACTTACACTACTTTGTCGGCATACCGGAGTTATATTAGCCCTTTCACTGGTACTTTCATTCAGCGCACATGCAGCCTTCATATATACAAGAAGTATCTCCGCCGAGATGCTGGTGGACCTAGCCGCCAGCACTCAGGCCAAACTCGCGAGAGTAAGCTAACAAACGTTCGCTTCAATAATAACGCAGCGTTATTTCGTATCGTGTTTTAACGTGCTGAATAAAGCGCGCATAATCTTGCACCCTGGCCGTCATGCGGCAACTTGCATGTGCTGTTTACAAACGGTACTGCATGAACTAAGCGCAAAATGTCCAGCTTCGCATTTGGCGTCAAGAAACTAAATGGAAATGGCAGGGGTGCTTGCACAACAGAACATTTGCATTGCACGACTAGCTTATTCAATGTTTCATTGTTCTAACTTGTAAAAGGAATGAAGAACTTATAAGTAGCCTCGTGTTTTTGAAAGCGGCGTTGTTTGCAGCGTCCACGAATGCCTGAATGAAACGTTAAATTCTGAAGTTGCTATGCTTGATAAGTAAACATCTTGTTACAATGAAAATAGTACTGCTTACACCAGGTGGCCACCAGCACCTAGGTGTATGCATGCTCCTTGCAAATCGCATGCTGTTGTTCGTTCGAAACTCCTTGTTCTGAAACTACTGGTCCTGAGAACCTGTTATTCAGCGAAAAGAATAAACTGAACTTATTTCAAATTTGTACTTATTTAGAAACTTAACTCAGGAACGCCTCTGGGAGTTGTCTAAGTTTGCATAAGCACTGTGCCACTTGCTCATCTCCACAGAGTCTCGTGTCATTTTTAATGTTACGAAACTTGATTCAACCAGTATTAACTCTTACCCTTACCGGTCATTATAAAACTTATCGGCCTCGATCCCAGCCTTATAAATTATTAACGGTTCTTGTCAACCTTATCGCTACTTAACCTTATTAGAACTGTTCCGCCGATTCTAAGCCCTTATCCCTCTTTAGCACCTTATACATTCACGTCGAACCATTATCAACCGTGATGAGACCCATATAGATTGTGGTGGTGCTGTTGCAGCAGGGCGGTTAAAGCATGGTATACATAGCCGGCAACCGTTCCTCTTGAGCCTCCGATGGGTATCAGCATGCCTGTCACCAGCTGTCGATGGCCCCCATGTCTCGCATGAAGGAAATCGGCAATCATCGCACTCTCTTCCTGACTGCCGAGAGCCCTCCTGGGATAACGACGTCTTCAGAGGTCCTGTGCGAAACACCGTTGTTTTGCAGGCTGTCGGCCATCGCTTTTCTTTCTGTGTCGAACTGCAGGCATAGCCAAACGAAATGTTCGATGTCGTCGATATCACACAGAACGCAAAGAGCGGGAAAACGCATCGTTCGGTCTTGAATAACCAAAAGAAATATTTTTGCCGCAAGTTAAAACACACAGAAAAGGAAGACACACAGAAGACAACACGGGCGGCACTTCCAACTGATTTAGTTTGGCACGTGACCCATGAATATATATACACATACACTCATGCACAGGCCGTTCCCCAACCTACGTTATCCAGCCGTCAAACAATGTCGTTTACGATTCATAGAGCAAGAAAGATGTATCTCTAATGGCAACTGTGTTGTCTTCTATGTGTCGTCCTCTTGTGTTTTACCTTGCGGCAAAAAACATGTATTTTTGCAAGCACCAACTAGGCCACCAAGCAGTTCGGTTGAATAACCAAGCAGGGGTGTACGCGGAGTCGGTTTTGATGCGATACAACAGCGCTGCTTCTTCGCGAGTAAATCCACTGGCTTGGCGTGAAATCTGGTGGATCGCCCTCAAGTAAATGCAGATTGCATCCTTAGGGCTCTGAAAAATGTTTGGTGCTCTTACTTTTGAGCCACATGTCAGTGCTAGGCGTGCAAGAGCGTGAGCTTTTTCATTTCCTACAATTCCTACGTGCATTGAGATCCACTGAAATTTTACGTTAAATCCCTTATTCATTAGAACTTTAATCAGCGCCAAAGATTGACTTGTAAACTTCTGTCGAGGTAGGCCACGGTGTAAGCGTTGTCACGATGAATTTGAGTCTGTCATTACCACGACGTCACGTGGGAAATAGGCACGTAGTTTTTGCAAGGCCGCGGCAATTGCGGCTCATTCTAATGTTGTAGACGAAATTGCGCGATGCAAGTGGCCAGACTATGACACGCCAAGGGAGGGTATGCAGTATGCCGCTGTGCAGCTGTCTTTTTGTGCACACACCGACATGTCTGTGTACACTTGTAGGTGGCTTTGAAATGCTGTGCTCAAGTGGTCTAGCAAAAGAAAGTTTGCTTCGGCAGTTGAAATGGTGCGTTTCGCCGGTGGGTGGGGTTCGGTGAGGCTGCAGGTAACGTCCGAGAAAGACCATGGCGGGTCGAGGCGACTCCGTTTTGGCCATTCCAATCCTAAACATCAAAAGGTGTTCAGCGCCACATGGAAATGGCAGCGAGTTCTTTCTCCTAGCCGCCGGAGAAGCGCCGCGCCTGCAGAGGACTCGCCGAGCATAACTAGCTGCGTCAGAAAGGCCTGAAATGCCAAAAGGCAGAGTGAAAAAACTCCGCTTTACCACTAAGCTTCTTGTTTGAAGCCGCCTGGGGAACTCCTATCGCCAAGCGAAGTCCCTTTCTGTGCACTGCCTGCAAGCGCTCTAATAGATTCAGGGATGGTGATATCAGCGGCAGCTGATAGACAATGCGGCTTGTTATCAGTGCAGCGTTCATTTCATGCACGGACATAGAATTGTTTCCCCAACGTGCACCTGACATGTGACGAAGTGCGTTGACTTTTTGCACTGATGTAGCCACAACACTTTCAATTGCGCGTCGCCATAGTAGCTTGCTGTTGATTGACACCCAGGAATCAAACACTAGTTGCACGATGAATTAAATGGCCACTAATATTCGGCGTCAGGCGTGTTGAATTTCGCCTCACTTTCGGCAAAAGCATGGCGGCAGATTTTTCCGCTGGTAAAGGTAGGCCAAAGCGTCGATAAGTGGCTTTCAATGATAGAGATTGCGCCTTGGGCTATGCGGGCCAACGTTTGTGGTGGTACTCCGAGATCCGAACGCAGATGTCATCCGCGTAGATGGACATTTTAACTGCCGTGCAACCTGCCTTCAGTGCGTCTGGAAGGCTGGCCATGGCAACGTTAAAATGTAACGGAGATAGGACACCTCCTTGTGGCACGCTGAAGGAAATGCGTCGCTTTTCGGTCATTATATTTCCGAGATTAACCTGGAGACATCGATTTCTAAGAAATTCATGGCTGAATCGAAGAGCATTCCTCGAGGCATCCATGGCTTGGAGTCCGTTGATGATGCATGTATGAAGCACAGAGTCGTGGGCTTCATCAATGGCGAGTGCCGAAAGACAGTCGACACGATTGTAGTCAATGTGGCTTAGTAAGTCCGAGACAGTGTCCTGGGCACTAAACCGAGGACGAAATCTGGCCATGCATGAGGGTAGCCTACTTCCTTGCTCAAGATATCAAGTTAACCTCGTACACATTAGTATTTCCATCAACGTTGATACGCATCATGTTAGCGATACTGGTCGATATGAGGCAAGGTTCGCAGGATCCTTTTCGGACTTCAGAACTTTCACCACCCATGCTATCTTCCAAATAACCCATATAACCCCTAATCACTCCTTATCAATTCATTGACTTCTTATCTGTCTGTGCTGTGCGACCTGAAGCGCATAAGCACTCAGGGGTTGATGACACTTCGATAGGCGAAGGAACGTCCCAACCGAAGGCACATCCCGCTCCCACCGAAACGCATCGGGAATGTGGCGCGTTTGGCATTAAATTTTTGTAAAATAGAAATTTACTTTATGTCTACAATGATCCAAGTCGAGTCCACATATAGTCCTAGAGATGCATTTTATTCCATTACCGCCAAATCTTTCAACAAAGCCTTCATAGAATCTGTTTTGTACTGCCGGTACAACACACTCAAATGGTTTATATATATTCACTTTCTGCAAGCTTGGCCGTTTAGCTCAGTGTGTAAGACACTCGGCTTCTGAGCTTAGGCATGCAGGTTCCAAATTCAACACCACCACCGTTTTTCCTCTCGAATTTATCATGTTTTATGCGTTATTTTCGTTATAGCGATTCGACTTGCGGGACGGACGGACGGATGGACAAGTTTCCTCGTTGGGTAGGCATAGAAATTCTTACGCGTTTAGAAGTATAAATTCTTGGAGCACTCGTGCATTCAGTTCAGTTGTTCTGGTTATTGTTGCGGCAGAACAATTATTTTCACAGGTTCAGTGTTTTTGACAAGACAATCTTTAAAAAAAACGTCTTGCCGCCCATCCCCAACTCTGCCCCTGTAAAGCGTGCTCTGCTTTTGTTAATTGTGTACAGAGGCAGAACTTCTTTACAAAGGGACAAAATAAATTTTTCGGGGAAGGAGAGATGGGCGTTAACCAGGGACCACTTTCCAAACGTCCTCATGATTATCATCAGTAGGGTCTCAAAGCTTAAAACATAAATAATATACAGGAAAATAAAGGCAAGAGAATGCCTCCTTTTCGGGCATAAAGCTCGGCATTGTTGCGCGCTGTAAATCAACAGGAATGAGGAGGACATACAAAAAATATAAGGTCTAACAAAGGACGACTTTCCTCCATCCGAGCGGCTTGGTATTGTTCTCCTACCTTACCATATTTCCCACTACACCAATTATGTTCTCTTTGAGCTTTCTGTGCCATCGACGACTGGTCACAGTCTAAGAATTTTTCTTTCAGAAAATGTTCCACGAGAGCCCACTTGAGTTAGCGCGGTTTGTAAACAGATGCACTGGAGGTCACGTTGAAGGCAAGAGCACAGCAGTTGTTCGATTGTTTCTTTTTATCCACAAGTGTCGCACATTGGGGTATCGCCCGTTTCGAGGCGGAAAGAACACGCTACTGCTGTTTTTCAAGAACATCGGCCTCCCTGACTGATTGTTGCCCTGCTCTGCGCCCGAACGTGTGCGCGCAGTGCTCGTTCTGCCTCCTTTGTTTCTCTATATGTTCTCATTTTCCCCACTTGGAGGGCTGCTCACCTATAGGCCTGATTGAAGCATAATGTGCACCTTGACCAAGATGTTCACGACAACTTACTAAGCTGCTCGAAGAATGTCTATTCTGTTGATGTCACTTGACTTGTCCCGATGACTGTTTGTCTTACACTATCTTTAATCACTCTCGTTCGCACAGTGTATTAGCAGTTTCCGAAAATTCGCACATATTTACAAGCACTGTCTGCGCTTTGTGGGAAGGTACAAAACAAACTTAGGACGCATTATTAGAGGAAAAAAAGAAAACATGTTCTCTCGTTTATCTTTGGTTCTGAGCATCACCCCGCTTCCCACAAGCATGCACACATAAACACACGCACGCAAGCAAACAGAAAAACACAGAAAGAATAAAAGGAAAAATAAGCAACCAATGAATCGTCCGGAAAGGTAGCCAGTCAGAGTCTGGTCCTGCCAATCGTCATTTCACACCTAAGAGAAATGCAAACTGCATATTTTCGCGAACAGTGAAGCGAGCGAGAATATGACGTGAAACTTCCTATTGCACGAGATGGGGCGCCTTCGTGACACGTACGCTGTTGCTCGAGCTTCCAGAAAACAATAACCGACGTGCAACGAGCGACAGAGACAAAGAGAGAGACGGGCTTCCGCGCATGGTGGGCATGCGGTGCGAATGTTGGCGCGCACGGATGGACAAGGGCGCCGTGTCGGGACGATAAGGGGACACGCACGCGCAAGAACCGAAAGAGAGAAACGTACGCAAGGAAAGAGAAACCGCGAAGAGGTTTAAGGGTGTCGAATAGAAGGAATAAAAAAAGGGGCAAAAGAAGCAATGGCGAGAAGAGAAAAGCGACGGGCAAATGTTAGATAGACGCGCGGCTCAGACGAGCACATTTCTTCGGGTCACGTCGTCGTCCACGCCAGTGGAAGCACTGCCGTCGCCGCAGGCCAATGGAAGATATGTATTATAGAACGTCCTCAGCCGCGCAGGCGCGCCAAATAAGCGGAGAGCCTGACAAAAGAAAGAGAAAAACAACGAAACTGTTCGTGAATAGACAGAACCTCGGAAGGCAGCTCTGAGAATAAATGCAGAAAGGACGTACTCTGCGACGTTCTGAGGAGAGAGAAAGTCAGAAAAAAAAATGGAAATGAAATGAAAGTAAACTAACGTATATTATGGTACTGGACTCTCGCTGACCCTGACGCGCCAAATTTACGTGCAAATGCAAGGCCGATAAGTACACACAAAAAAGTAAGTGAGAGTTCTTTTCTGAGGAGGAACGGTACGTAAGCAGGAACGACCAAGATGATGGAAAGAATAACCCTGACGGTAAGAAAAAAAAATAAAAGTAAGTACAAGCTCGTGCATTCGGGGAGGTTGCAAGCAAAAGTTGTGATAAAGAAAATGACAGCGAGAGATAGCAAAACAGGAACGTAACCAAAAAATATCCATACCTAGAGGAACAACACGAGGTGCACTCAGTTTGGAGGCCTGGCTATACGTGATGAGTGTGCCGAAACGGCAGCGCTGTTTTATTACTTGTTTGTTTGGTGCTTCTTTCTTTTTCATGTTCCCCGCGGCGTTCTGATGGGTCTGCCTGCATTGCACGGCAGTTCCACAAAGTGGAGGGGGCTACTGTACGCGACAGGTCACCACATCGATTTTTTTTTTGCAGCTTTCTGCGGAACCAATTACAACTGAACGCTAAAGGAGCAAAATTTGAGAGCAGTGAACAAACACGGCCTTGTAAAACGAGCCCGGAAGTGCAACTTCTTTTTTTTTTTGCTCTTTCTTTCTTTCGCAAATCTGTTAAATGCGCCTCAGCAAAAGTAAACGGCCTGCTTTGACGCTTTCAAGGCTTCCCGAGTTGGTTGTCCCTCATTCCAATTGGAACGCTTGAGTTGATCTTTTATCCTTATGCCTGAATGGGAACCAAGCAGTTTTGGCAGAGCGCATAGGAGGAGTTCAGGTCGTGCGCTCGTTTTCGTTTCTGGACAGAAAACAGCGTCCTACCCAGTGCGCCCCTACTTCTCTGCTCGGCAATCACATTATAGTGTTTATAGTAATCACATTATAGTGATCACATTATAGTGATTATAGTTCTCTGACTATTTCCTTCTTTTTTTGCCAGAGGACAGGATGTGCATCTATTATTGACGAGCATTATGATGTCAGTTTCGTGGGGAGAAAAAGGAAGGCTGCCTACGTTAAAGCGCCCAATACTTACAAAGAAAACAACAAAATCGCATGGTATTAAGGTATGAGGCGTGGATACGAAAATCAGACAGTTTTAGTACTACTTACGTTGCGTACGTAACGGCGTTGCGCAAAATCGCTACGTCCTGCAGAGTGCGCACGTGCAAAGCGCAAAGCGAACGGTGCGTGATGCGTACGCGGCCGCTGTGTACGCGCACATCCGATTCTTGCGTGCATACGCGGGGAGCGTTGCGAGCTACTCTCGTGGTCGTCGTTTGTTCGGGAGTGCACGAGACAAACGAATTTGATATGTAGCGTGCCTAGGCGACAAGGCGTCACAGCTAGGCATGCGCCGTGGTAGCGGCGCAAACGTTATCACTATTTGGTTATACTTAGAAGCGCCGGCATTTAAGCTGGCGCGCGTTTTCATTCCTGTAACATAGGACCGGGCAGTTCGTCCAGCGCTGTTAGGTTAATGGCTAAATAAAGCCGTATTGTTTTCGCTCCACCGTTGCGCTGTCCTTCCGTCAGACACGACAAGTTTCGCGAAATGTCGGCGTCCAAGGCGACCATCGGAAGGCTGTACTTTTGAATGGCCTACGATTTGGCTTTGCTGCGTGAAGTGAACGCACCGTAGCCATTGCCGGATCCTGCGCGGTGGCAATCCATAGCAAAAAAAAAATGAACTTTGAAAAATGAAATGAAGCATTCAGTGTACGCTGTTCGCGCGAAAGGCTGGACTTTCTGTTGGCGCAGTTCATTGCAAATGACCGTGCCAGGCTCAGAAATCAAGTACTTGGTTTTTATTTTTCTCGATATGATTCGTGTATTGCATCCGTATTAAAAGTAGAGTCTCTTAAAGGCCTAATTATAGTTCGACGTTGCGTGAACGAGCCCACACGTAAGATAACGTTGGCGAGATCAACGGCGTCTATAGTTCGACCGATGGTTCGACGCACTCGCGGACAGGGTCAACGCGCTCCGACGCACCCAGCATCTAACGAAGCTCGCCCGCTTACGTACGTAGGACCCGCCGTGGTTGCTCAGTGGCTATGGTGTTGGGCTGCTGAGCACGAGGTCGCGGGATCGTATCCCGGCCACAGCGGCCGCGTTCCGATGGGGGCGAAATGCGAAAACACCCGTGTGCTTAGATTTAGGTGCACGTTAAAGAACCCCATGTGGTCAAAATTTCCGGAGTCCTCCACTATGGCGTGCCTCATAATCAGAAAGTGGTTTTGGCATGTAAAACCCCAAATATTATTATTACGTACGTAGGCATTTTCCCAGCACTAAAAGCCCTGACGTGACATGCGCTCCTACGTTCCGCAAAGCACTTGCGTGCTGCGTACGTATCGTCATGGCGCAGTAGTGAAACTGTACTAATGTGGTTAAAGCGGGAAATACGCTTTACGTTTGATATAGATGTATTTCAAGAGCGGGAATTACTTGACTCATTTCGGCTTAATTCAATTTCCTATGGCCTAATCATCGACGCTATATCCAGAATTCGAAGGTTTCTTTTTACATCTCTTCCTCTTTTAACGAATATCTGCATCGTAATGAACAAACATAAAGACGCAATAAACGATCTCTAAATTGAAGAGCTTGTACATAATAAGAAGAGGGTGGTAATCCTACTACATCACCCGCCGTGGTTGCGCAGTGGCTATGGTGTTGGGCTGCTGAGCACGAGGTCGCGGGATCGAATCCCGGCCACGGCGGCCGCATTTCGATGGGGGCGAAATGCGAAAACACCCGTGTGCTTAGATTTAGGTGCACGTTAAAGAACCCCAGGTGGTCAAAATTTCCGGAGTCCTCCACTACGGCGTGCCTCATAATCAGAAAGTGGTTTTGGCGCGTAAAACCCCAAATATTGATTGAATCCTACTACATTATGCCAGAAGCATCGCTGTTTTCGGTTTGGCGAAGCATTTCCTGCTTCTGGCGGCTCTCGGATGGCTTTTAGAAATATTATTAATATAGCAAAGTTTGTCTACGGCAGCGCATTAAGGTTTGCAGCAGGCGACAACACCCATGCAGAAAAACCTTTTTTTTTGTTTTTGTAAATACCAAAGTTTCCCACCGCTAAGTTTTACTCTGATGCAAACACCCTTTTCATGTCGGCCTAAATTATGTTCAAGTGAACGTGTGTGGGGAGGAGGGAGGTGTTCTTTATCATGCATCTCAATTTCCCGAAGAAAATAATCCTCGTAATGCGGAACTCCGCGGTGCCCTTCCTTGTAAAACAGGCAATCCCTTCTTTACATTGCAAGCTCGAACAGTTTACAAAGGCAGGGTTTCCAAAGAGTAATGAGGAAACATGCGATCACATGTTTCAATACATGGAAAATTCAAGTACAGGGGAAGAAGTCCCGTAGTAAGGGGATGCTGGACCGGGAGTAGGGTCATCGGACGACCGCGAATGCATGTCGGATCAAGCGACGTCGCCGGAAGGCGTACGTCGCTTCGGAATAAGCAAAGCCCGAGGCGCTCTACTGCGGAGCCCAGACGGCTTCCGTGCTCTCGAGGTGCCGAGGGCCACGTCTCAATAAAGAGGGCCCCAGAATTTCTCCTCTTAGTGTGTATTTGTATTTTTTCTCCTCTTCTGCGGACCGTGGAAGTCAAGGAACAAACATGAACCTTCTAAGAAAACGCACGTGAAAATGAACGTGAAAAGAGAGAAGGTGGAAGCAAAAATATCGCAGCTAGCGATTTTTTTCCTGAACACTGCCTTTTTATTATTATTTTAGCGTGTTTATGCCGGGAGAACTCATTGATTTAATGCATTGGCTTGGCCACTTTCGTTGCCGTCAGAGACATAGTGTGCTGCTAGAGGGTAAATTTAGGTTATAGCCAACTTACTAGTTTTCTATCGTCAGAAATTTAGCTACAAACATAGAAGGTGGGAGTTGAATCCAATAGAATGTATAGGCAGCTACGTATTAAGTTTTAGCTATATGTTTTTCGTTGGATAACCTTGGGCTCTAAGACATTTCTTTAATAATATTTTTAGGATATTGTTATTGTGCCTTTATTTGATGCTTTTCGTTGAGTGCGAATATATATAGTTTTTCAATAACTTCCTCTAAATGTGCTATACACAGAAGAAGACGTGTACTTAATGTGCTGCATTCCTGTCGATTAGATATGCGTAAGTTCACCATGTCTGAGTCTCAGCTAAGATCAGTTACTGGGTTGCCTAAGCCTCGGTGGCGCAGAGAAGAAATTAGTGGTGGTGATCTTTCCCGATGTACTAGGGATTTTTAATAAAGAGCAAATCAGACATCCACCCGTTCGTAGCAATTGGTACAAAGGAAACCCATACGGGTTCCAAGAAAAGCCTCGCAGTTGAAGGAAAATTCGAACTGGTTCAGGACTTGGTGTAGCTTTATAACAATTGCTACAATCGGCTGGATGTCTGATTTTCTCTTTATTAATTACTTGTTTCCGCAGAACTAATACGTCAAAACTCTTGCCTGTGCTTCGAGTTGTCGACAAATTCGACTTCGCCCTACCATCTGCTGGCCACCTGGTTAGCTCAGATGGTAGAGCGGCTGCCCCGGAAAGGCGCTGGTCCCAGGTACGAGTCCCGGACCAGGACGAATTTTCCTTCAACTGCGAGGCTTCTCTTTCGAGGAACCCGTATGGGTTTCCTTTGTAGCAATTGCTACGAACAGGTGGATGTCTAATGTTCTCTTCATTAATTACTTCTCTCCACCTTGCGGCTTTCCGCAGAACTATTACGTCAAAACTAGTGATCATTCTTCATGCACTAGGATACTGAAATTGAGGCATATCCATTTCAATTTTGTATAAGCATGTCGCAAATTATATAAACCGAAAGTACAGCTAAAACAAATATGTGTCCTCATAGGAGCCGAATATAAGTTAAATCAAGGGAATTCTGTGGGTCTATGCCCAGCTAAATACGCAAGGTCATTCTAGGTGATACCGTGTTTAAATTCATTAGATTCAAAGCTGTGGACAAAAGACGTTGTCACCTTTACGAGAGAGAGAGAGAGAGAGAATGAAGAGGAAAGGCAGGGAGGTTAACCAGATACGAGTCTCCGGTTTGCTACCCTACACTGGGGATGGGGGATAGGGGTTAGAAAGATGACAGAGAGGAAAACGCAAAAAAAAAACGCACGCGCACACATGGAGACACACGCACAAAAGGCGTTCCAGTTAAAGTCGTTCACACAGGCCGGTAGATCGCAAGAAGCGCAAAAGCGCTTGCACGGCCTTCTTCTGTGACGGTAGGTCCTTTCGATGTTGCAGAATTCTTTTTTCGGATAGCGGTTGGTCGTCCAGTTGGTCAAGTTCGTGGCTAAGGCATGCCCTCTGTGGACTGTACTGCGGGCAGGCGCACAAAATATGGCCAATTGATTCTTCATGGCCGCAGTGGTCACAGGTTGGGGTGTCGGTCATCCCTATGCGGAAGGCATAGGCTTTAGTAAAGGCAACGCCCAACCAAAGTCGATATAAAAGTGTGGCGTCTCTACGGCGAAGCTGTGATGGCGCTCGAAGACTTAATGTTGGATTAAGTGAGTACAGTCGCGGATTTCTTAAATGTGGCTCATTCCATTGCGACGCGGTGCACTGCCGAGCAAGTAGGCGGAGCTTCCGTGCCGCGTCAGTTCTAGAAAGAGGAATTGGGACGTGGTGCTCCTCAGTATGGGCTGAGCGGGCAGCGTGATCCGCCCGTTCATTGCCGATAATGCCGCAGTGACTTGGAAGCCACTGAAAGGTTATTTCGTGGCCTGCATCACTTATATGGTGTAATGTCTCTGTAATATGGAATATTAGTTGTTCGTGCGGTCCGCGTCGTAAAGGTGACAGTAGAGACTGCAGTGCCGCCTTCGAATCGCAGAATATTGTCCATTTGCGTGGCGGTTCATCACCAATGTGATGAAGAGCAGTAAAGAGCGCTGCGAGCTCTGCTGCCGTCGATGTTGTCGCGTGGGTCGTCTTAAACTTGATTGTTGTAGCTTTCGCTGGTATGACGATTGCCGTCGCGGAGCTGCTTGGAAGGACAGATCCATCAGTGTAAATATGCGTAGAGTCACGGTAGTTCTCGTACAAATATAGTAGCGTGAGCTGTCTAAGGGCTGGTGATGACAGATCAGCTTTTTTCGAGATGCCAGGTATTGCGAGGTTGATTTTTGGCTGAGCGAGGCACCATGGAGGGATCGAAGGTCTCGCAGCCGGAGTGAAACAAGCTGGCAATGATTCATCATATGCAGTTATCGTTTGGCTGAAAGATGTGTGTGGCCTGTCCGCTGGTAGAGAGGCTAAATGGTGACGAGGAGTCCTGGCTAGATGCCTTATATGGGTCCTGAGTACTTCAATTTCAATGTGGGTCTTGACAAGGTGGTCTCTAGCGATTGCTATCGTAGCCACTGTTGAAGCACTCTGAGGCAGGCCTAGACAGATCCGGAGCACTTGACCCTGAAGACTTTGTATTGTGCGTAGATTCGTTTTGCCTGTGTTGTTTATTGCTGGCAAGCTGTATCGCAGAAATCCCAGAAAAAGCACCCTGTACAGTTGTAACATGGCACTAGGCGACATTCCCCAGGTCTTGCCAGCGAAAAACTTGAACAGGTGGCAGATGCCTGTCAACCGTTTTTTCACGTAAGATATGTGTGGGCTCCATGACAAGTCCCTGTCGATTATGACACCTAGAAACTTGTACGATCGGACCCGTCGTATTATTTGGCCATTTATCGTTACACTGTAGTTTGCCATGGGTTTGCGCGTAAATGGCACTAGTGCGCATTTCTCGGAGGAAATTTCCAGGCCTCGATTACGGAGGTAGATAGCAGTTTGTGTCGCGGCTTTCTGAATTCTCGCTCGCAGCTGTAGGCGTGTTACTGCAGATGTCCATATGCAGATGTCATCTGCGTACATTGATAGCCTGACTGTGGTTGGCACGTGCTCAAGTAGAGCAATTAGTGTTAGATTAAATAACACGGGGCTAAGAACACCACCCTGGGGGACGCCGCGGTAGCTATAATGTAGGGAAGTATGGCCTTCCTCGGTGCTTACAAAGAAGGATCGCATGGATAGATAGCTCCGTATCCATTGAAACATCCGACCACCCACTCCTACCGCTGCGAGAGCAGAGAGGATGGCTTCATGCGTAACGTTGTCATACGCCCCTTTAACGTCGAGGAATAAGGATGCGCAGAGACGCTTACGGTGTTTCTCATGTTGAATGTAGGTCACCAGGTCGACGACGTTATCGATCGATGATCGACCGCGTCGGAAGCCCGCCATGGCATCTGGGTAGGTGTTGTGGTACTCCAAGTACCACTCCAGGCGTCCTAGGACCATCCTCTCCATTACTTTGCCCACACAGCTCGCCAAAGCGATCGGGCGATATGATGAGAGCTCCAACGGCGACTTGCCAGGCTTCAGCAGTGGAACAAGGCGACTTGTCTTCCAGGTTGTTGGTAGCGTGCCATTTCTCCAAGATTCATTGTACACCTCAAGAAGAACCCCTCTCGCTCGCTCCCCCAGGTGACACAGAGCTCGGTAGGAAATTCCGTCAGGTCCTGGCGCTGATGTGCGGCTACACAAAGCTAATGCTGCCTTAAGTTCGTGGATCGAGAATGGTAGATCCAACCGATGATCACGTGGTGGCGGACAGCTGCTCGAAGGCGATGGAATGTTGGTAGCTGTGAGTTGGCCGGATAATCTGGCGCAGAAATCCTCTGCCACGTCAAGCTCCGATCTCTTTTGAGAGAGGGCAAGTGCCTTGAATGGGAATCGCTGTACGGGAAGTGTCCGCAGTCCGCGCACCGTTCTCCATAGTTGCGATAAAGGCTTGCGTGGATCTAGCGACTCACAGAAGGCAGCCCAACGTTGCGATTCGAGCTTGTCTAACCGGCGCTGTATCTTCTTTTGCGTGCGCCTGGCGGTCCGTAGATCGTCCATTGTTTTCGTACGTCGGTATCTTCGTTCAGCACGTCGTCGGATTGCTCGAAGTCGTTCTAGTTCCACATCAAAATCATTAAGTTTCGAGGAGCATGTTAGAGTACGCATAGTGTCTTGCACCACGCTCTTGATTGCCTCTTCCAAGTCGAAAGATGGAGTGGCGTCGCAGCGTTCTTCCATAATAGACTGAAATTTAGGCCAGTCCACTCTTTGGATCGTATCCCGTATTTTGGAAGCGGTCAATCCTCTGATCTTGATGTACGTGGGGATATGGTCGCTTCCGTGCGTCTCTATGTCCGCAAACCACCCTGCACGTCTGACTAGGCTTCGTGAGACGAAAGCCAAGTCAAGACAGCTGCTGTACGTGGAGCCACGTAAGAACGTAGGACTTCCATCATTCAGCAGCCAAAGTTCATTACTGGAGGTGTAAGATACCAGAGCTCTGCCTCTTGCGTTGATGATCGGACTTCCCCAAAGTGTATGATGGGCGTTGAAATCTCCAGTGATGACCCAGGGATCGGAAGTTGAGGAAAGAATGTCTCGTAGTCTTTTGCAATCAAATCGACTTGACGGAGATAGGTAGGCGCCTACAAAAGTGAAGGCCAGATTATTTTTCCTTACGTTTAGGCATATATATTGATTACTGTCATTAGGTGGTACAGGCTTATGAGTGTAGGTGAGGTCACGGCGAATAAACACCAAAACCTTACTGTTTTCATAAACAGCTGACGACATAAATGATTCATATCCAGAAAGCCTGATTTTGTTCGATAAGTTCGGCTCGCAAATGACGATAATGGGAAACATATTGGCGAACATGAAGCGACGGAAATCCGAAAGGCGCGCTCTGAGTCCGCGGGCATTCCACTGAAAAATAGCTGCTTGTCGGACCTCTTCCCTAAAAGACCGTGGCTGTGGGGCCATGATCTACTCAAGGGTGGCAAGCACCGGACTGAGAGCGTCCAGTACTTGAAGCGCACTTCTGGCAGACGGTGTGTGCATGTTGCTTAGCAGCACGCGAATGGCATTCATTAAAGGCCTAATAAGTGCTATCACTTGCTCATCTGTTTTCCGCGACTCCTCGGATACAGCACCTTGCTGTACTGGGGGCGGCTTCTTCTGCGGCTCTTCTGGCGGTCGTGTACGCGGAAGTGGCGGCCATTCCTTTGTGGAGAGAGATCTGGCAGTTTGCTCCCTTCCAACATTGGTGTTCGGAGTGCTGGAAACGTCCGCTGATGATGATGCTTGACGAGGGGACTTTTCCTGAAAGCTTGACGTTTTCCGCCGTGAAGACCGTCGTCGGTGACGTCGTCTTCGCCGTACTTTCACAGCGGCCTCTTTGTGGGTAGAGTTGTCTCTCACCATTTGTTTAAGAATGGTGATCTCTTTCTTGATCTGGGGACACTCTTTGGAAGAGGCGCAGTGATCACCTTGACAGTTAGGACACTTGAACGTGGTTGCGCTGCAGTTGTCTTCTGAGTGAGGTTCGGCACATCGAGGGCACACGGCCGAATTTCTGCAAACACCCTTCACATGTCCAATCTTCTGACAATTGAAGCATTGCAATGGTCTTGGAATAAATGGTCGAACCTGGTGGCGCAAGTGGCCGACCTTCACGTAGGGTGGAAGGCAGTCGCCTTTGAAGGTTATCTTCACACAACGTGTGTTGCCGAGGCGACCAACATGCACAATCACGTTGTGTTCGCTTGCTGGTTTTATGAGGATTGGGAGGTCTGCATTAGATATTTCATTGTCAATGTCATAGATGACTCCTGTTATTGTGGCACCATTCGTTGGCACGATGGATCGGACCTTGATGTTTCCCAGCTGCGTTACATGTTGTAGTATGGTCAGTGCACTCGGGTTCATCACATCGATTGCCAGGATGTTTCGCCTAGTATTTATCCTAACATCCTTGATCTCATTTGGCACGGTGTTTTCTAGATACACGGAGAGTGCTTGCCTGTTGAGGACGCGCAGGTTGTCGGTAGCGTTCTGTGGCACAAACAGGATGGAGTGAGGCCATCGCTGAGGAGCTGTTTTCACAGTGTTCGAGCTGGACGTCGAAGATGAGTTGATAATTCTTCGTTTGGCCTTGCGGTACTGGACAAGTCGAAAGCTGTCTTCCGAGGACTCGTCACCTGATGCGCAGTACAGCTCTGTGTCCTCGCTACCACTCGACGTATTTCCTCGCTTCCTCGAACCGATGTCCGCGGGTGAACGGGAACCGGGAGGATCCTCGGGGTGTTGTACATCCATCACCGCGATGGAGGGGGCGGTAGACCCCACAGGTGCAGTAAGAAGTCCAGAAAAACACAGAGACGGGCGAGATGTGTTCCGCAAGAGAAGCACTTCGTCTTCTTCCGTCACCTTTACGTATTTACACAATAGTCATAGTCTTGCGAAACCAGCACTTTATATAAGGAGCCTTTGCAGAGGTCCGACCACGTTTTTGAGGGGCAAAACGAAATGCTGGTGGAGTTACGAACATTCTTCTGTTCTTTCTCCTTTTTCTATTTCTTCACAGTGGGCCCTTGCCGTATAAGTTGAAGGGCCTTTGTCATATAGTTAGGGAAGGTACTAGGTGCGACCGTGCACCAATTCTTCAGTGCGCGCTCTTCATTAAAAGTTGGTGGAATTGGACAATTTGTCGACTAGTGAATAAGGATTCTCCATTTAATATGACCTCATCCATTTCGTATTTTGATTCCTTCTTTCATCCTTGCGGTTTAATTTATGGCAACGCCTTTTCCTTTAGGACGTCACTCGCAAGAATTCCCACTGACTTTCATTCCTTCTCATGTGCAAGGGCTCTCACTAGTTAAACTTCTCTCGCGGTTACACGTTTCACGTTACACGGCTGGAACACGTTGCCAAAATCTAACCGAGAGCCAAATTCTGCATTCGTGGCGTCGGTACTGTTCATGTCCAAAATCAGGTTCAGGAAAACAGTTGTGCGATTGTTTTGTTTTTAAGCTTAATTTAATTCCAGCGACATATTGCTTCAAAACGCTTTCATCTTTCTGGATCCAGAAAAAAAAACAGTGCATCATAATGGACCATTGAAATTTGTTCAGCGTAACGAGCACTGAATACTGCACACTAGTTAACAAGGTTAACAAGCTAACTCTGATTTTTCTCCATAATACCAATGTCCACGTTGTGTCATGGGTGTAGGGCACGAGGGGTCGCGCGGAGAAGGCAGCATTATTTGTTTTCGCGTTTTCCCTGGATATATTCGCAGATACACCGCATGACATAGACTGGCGCATGGTACAAAAATAAATTGCTATCGCTGAAGTGATCATATTGGGTAAAAACAGTGAATTCCTAAAGCTTAAAAACGTTTCCACGAATTTAGGGCACGAAGAAAAGCAAATATAGACGCTTAAAAGCAGCAAAATAATTTTGAAGTGCTATATAACCTGGGCGTATTCAACTGACTTCTAGTAAATATAAACAGGCCAGTTCATCAGCAAGTCTGGTATAGCGGGTAAAATTAAATAGCTATTTTAAAGCGAAACCTTCCTTGCCTGTTCTCCCGACTTTCCGGGCGCTCTGGCTGCTGCTGCTGCGGCGTTGCTCGCGCGCGCCGCTGGGTTTCTTGCAACAACACCAGATGGCGTTTGTATCCGCACTTTCACAGTTTGTGCGCATGGCACGTGCTGTGCTCGTTTGCTCTACGACAAAAATCCAGGTGCTGGGTTGTGGAAGTCGCCTGCTGTGCTCTGGCAGTGCAAACATTAGAATCATCCATAGCCTAAGGAGAGCACTCGAAGCTGGAGTCTCAATAGCGTGCTGGCCAGGTATGCAGAAGGAGCGCGTAAACAGGAGCCAGAAAAATGGCTCCAAGGCGTGCACTCAGCGTCGAGGGCACCCTGGCCTGAAAGAAGCGTCGCACTGAACAGGAGCGATTTCGTTGCGCAACGAAATGTGGTGCAGACAGCTGCTGCCAGTATACGATGTGCCATGGAAGGCAATGATAATGCTGAACCCTCTCAAAGATTAGTAAAAATGACGCTACAACAACGCCTCAAGCAAACAAGCCCCCCCTTGTATTCTGTGGGCTACGCAGACAAACAGCAGTGGTGCAGGCAAGGAAACGTTTAACATCAACTCACCAATCTCGTATTGGACTAAACGCTGAAGAAATTACACATTCACCGCCAACATCACCGCTAATTATTGTCAGTCAAAGCAAACAGCATAAAAATCGTCGCTTACATCGATTCCCACAGCGGGTGAAATTTGCAGATTTTCAAGGCGAACGGCTTAGGTGCCTCATACCCCCGTTTGTCTGGAAAACGCACGTGCGGTACAGAAAGTCATGTGACTTCGCGTCGCGCTGACACGCGCTCGTGCCACTACTCGCTTGTTTGTCGTCGTCTTCTTTCAGAGCTAGATTCGATGCCACTCATCATGCCAAAATAAATGCAATGTTAATTAGGATTTAGTTAATTCAGGCACTCGTGCCCACGAGTTTTTATGAGAGTCGAGCCTTCGAGCTTATGTGGACACCACCCTCGTTGGTGTTAAAGGTACAGTTAATTAGTAGAGTGTTAATGAAGCACTCGAACGCACGACTTTTGGTGGGAGAAAACAAACAATCAGAAGTACCAACGGATTCGAATGAGAATGTCAAGTTCATTTAGTGAAGGTCTCTTGAGCGCGCCGTCTTTCGCCTTCACCCTCTTTGGCGTATGCGAAAGTGACTCGGTTCTTTTTTTCTCGTATAATATGCCCGGCAAAACTCGGGAATAATTCACCTTGACTTGAGGAAGCCATTGGGGCCAGTGACAAGAGCTTTATTGATGTGTGCTGTGTTTCCATAAAATAGGTGGCCTTGGTGACGTGGTCGGCGAGTTTGAGAATCGCCTTGTGAGTGTACTTACACGTGAATACAAATGAAATGTCTATGAGAGAAAAATGAACTCGCGAGGCCGTATTTCACATGAGACATTCCGGCATCTCTACGCTAGAGCAGGGGTTTGTCTAATCGTTCGCAAGGTATTGAGAAGGTATGCTGACAGAAGATGACTGGGGAATCAAAATTTAAACAGCCCTGCAGGCAGGCAAAACAGAGCGATTATAGTGAACGACCGAATGGGATAGATTACATCTAGAATAAACTTCACTGAAATGGCTCTTTTGCTTATCTGTCGTTTCACAAAAACACTTTCACTGCACCACGTACTGGGGAGGTTGCACATGATGGTCATTTATATGTAAGTAAATGAACAAAATCACTGACCACGTCCCCCCAATATTACACCCACGAAAGGTAAGTTACTCATCAACATTTTCTACCCACTTTGTGGTGGGTGGCATAAGCTCTATATGAATAAGTACACTTGGCATATTATGCGCCCGAAAGATAAAGCATGTATGTTTTAGGCTAACACAATCTCGTCAAAATAGTCAAAAGTAGCATCGCTTGCACAGTGCCCCCCCTCCCCCTTCTTGTTGGGTGATATCATAACCTAACCGTTCTGATCCTTCTAACTACCGACCGATTTCACTAACATGTATTGCTTGCAAACTACTGGAGCATATAATATATTAAAAAGTTGCATCTCATCTTGATTCCAACAGCTTCTTTTTTCCCAACCAGCACGGCTTCAGACCCGGTTACTCATGCGAAACCCAACTTTTCCATTTCACAACCGATCTTCACCTAAATTTAGATTCCTCATTTCAGACGGACGTTATATATCTCGACTTCTCGAAAGCTTTCGATCGTGTACCTAATCAGCGCCTTTTAGCCAAACTTTCATGGTTGTGTATTGATCCACTGATATTAACACGGATTCGTTGTTTTCTATTCGGTCGTTGTCAACTTACTGTTATCGATAATGATCATTCGCCCACAACTGAAGTTCTTTCTGGTGTCCCGCAGGGCTCGGTGCTCGGCCCACTTTTTTTTTAATCTACATAAATGATCTGCCTTGCAGCATTTCGTCGTGCATTCGTCTTTTCGCAGATGACTACGTCTTGTACCGCCGCATAACCACATCCAATGATCAGTTATTGCTTCAAAATGACTTGGACAGAATTGAAGACTGGTGTTCGACATGGCTAATGAAGCTGAATGTATCAAAGTGCAAATACATGCAGGTAACACGCAAGCGCACTAACCTGAGCTACGCATATTCGTTGTACTAAGCCACCCTTTCCCAAGTTGAATCTTACCCTTATCTTGGAATTCACATCACCAGCAAACTCACCTGGTCCGAGCACATCATGGAGATTGCCGCTGATGCATCGAAATCACTTGGGTTCATCAGACGGCACCTCAGCTTCTCCCCTTCCTCTATTCGCAGTCTAGCTTACAAAACTTTTGTCCGAACCAAACTAGAATTTGGCTCCCCAATTTGGAATCCACATCAGGCTTACCTAATCGATAGCCTAGAAGCCATTCAAAACCGTGCAGCCCGATATATTTAATCCGACTACGACACTCACTCGAGTGTTACCAATATAAAATTATCGCTTGACATCGAGCCTGTGACACACAGACGAAAAATCGCCCGTTTGTCATTATTTCATATGTTATACTTCTGTTTTCCTTCGCTTCGGGACTCTCTTCTGCTTCCACCGCTCCGAACATCACGCCGTCTTTTCAACTCCATGAGCATTCTACGTCTGCACGACTCCTCTAACCCATTTAACAAGTCATTCCTGCCTCTTGCAATTGAAGAATGGAATTCATTACCAGACCATATTGTAATAGAACGCGATCCATATAAGTTCCGGCAATTGCTGACATCCTATTCGAAAACATGATGTGAAAATTCTTGCCTGCTTCTGTTCGCCTCTGTTTACTTTGCTGTTGCTATTTTTATATTTGTTAATGCTTATTTAAAGGGTTCTTGTACTTTTTTCTGTATATATCCTGCTGATCACTGATTGTGACAATGTTTGACAGTGACCTACGTTGTTGCGTTCAATGTTTCCCCCCCCCCCTTATGTAATGCCCCTTCCAGGGGTCCTTAAGGACCAATAAATGATGATGATAATGATGATGATGATGATGATGATGATGATGATGACATCGCTAATGACGCAGAAACAGTGATTTACGTGAGGTCCATAATTTTTACTAGAGACTCATCTGCAGCGTACGCGAAAGAAAACGCGGTATATCCAGGTGACAGTTGAAGAAGTAACATTTAGAGGATCGTAATTTATTCGCCTAGCGCAAAGGAAAGAAGCAAATACCAGCCCATCAACATGTTTCGGGTCGATCTCTCTAACAAAGCATTATTCGTGTTGCCTATAAGAAAAGTAAAAAGAAATAATAAAGTCCTTGCATGCGTGCCTTAAATGAATTAAAATTTCTCATTTGCAAAACAGACTTCATGGGAGAAGACAGAAAAAATGGGCCTGCTGTCAGCCACGAATAAATTCTGGCCTGAAAGCACGCAGGGTTACAGCCCAACAAGAAACTCGAAAACTTTCTGACAAATCTTGCTTTATTGAGCGCTGGCTCTCCTTTTTCGTTATTTTTCGCTTTTGCTGCCTTTGTCCGCGCGGTAACTGACCATCGGCTTCTTTACAATACCCTGCGGGCACGTTCACCATCAATGCCGCCAGGGGGCCGCGTTTTTCACGCGTTTCGATGCGTCATTCTGTTCATCAGTGAAAGAGGGGAAAGGAACTATGGGAATAAGCCATAACAGATCAGAGCGGCGTTTTATTAAGGCGATGTATTTACCTTCTCTCGCTTTCGCCCAACGCGCGCATCGTGGCAATTTACTCTCGGGGAGTGCGGCGCTGTCCGAATGCGCCAGGAACTACGCATTGCCATGCAGCTCCGCGAGAAGTTTCATTATCCTTGTTTTCTTCTAACTCGCAGCTACTAGCTGCGCACGAGCCTGCCAGACATCTCTCGAGGCTCATCAAGTATTGCTGATGTACACACGTGCGCGCATAACACACCACCGTGTGTCGTGTTATGCATTTTCTAATTCTTTGCGCTGTGCCGTCACATCTGAGCGAGCTTGCATGAACGTGCTTGCGCCTTTCGCTCCCACGTCTTTCTTGGGGCATCTTTTCGCGGTAAGCTTCTCTGAGCGCTATAAGCCGGAATTCACTGAGACGGTCATATACTGGCGCCTTAGTTTAAGACGCATTTTCCTCGCCGTCAGCACAAAAAGGTGGTAGCTGGCAACGGGCAAAAGTGTCGGCAAAAGTATTTGCTTCGGATTAGCGACGCTTCGGTGGCTGTAATGAGACCCGGCCCCATCAAAGCGAATAAAATGTCGACGAAGCAGCTTGCGCTTTGCGCAGGAGAAGGAGAACCCGCGTGGTTTCGAAATAAAGGCAAGCCCCGTCACAAAACACGGCCAGGAACTGCACGCCCGTGGCTCAAGTTTGAAACCTCCACGCAGTGCCAGAGATTGGTGAAGTGGGAATCTCCGTCAAAGGAGAACTGCTCTATCTTTTCGGCCATTTCCGCGGGAAAGTAGCACTGAAAACAAGAATAAAGCAAAATGCGGGAAGGCGACACTGAGAAAAAAAATAGCCTTGCGAAAGCATTGTCTGTGCCGCTCACACTTATTTCACATTGCTTTATTTTTCTTTTCACCTTCATTGCGGGTTTGGGCGTGCGAACAATGAATTTTGAAAGGGTTTCATGGTATCGATTGCGTCTGCGAAAATGATGATGGAAAAGCAGGGGGCGTCATCCGTCGCAGACTCGAATATTTTTGCATTTGTGAGGCAATAGTTCGCTAATACTGTAGTTGCAATAGCGTCCCGTGAAAGCGATAGCTCTGACTTTTTCTTTTGGATGATAAGAATTTTTTGTGACCAGGTAATATAGACAGAAGGTTAATGTTTTTGTCTTTTTGTTGTGCGCGTAAAGGGATGGGTTATACGTAGTTATTGCCGAACCCTTAGTCTTTCCAGAAACAGCAAATGCGTGTAGCGATATTCGCCAGCATGAATTCACCAGAATTTCATTTTTCGTGCGTTCCCCTGGTTTTCTTTTTCTGAATATAACGTTTCTTTGTCCATACTATAATGCTGCAAATTACCGTTTGCAGGTGGTATATCTTGTAAATAGCGGCGGCGGAAGAATAAATTATTGAAAATGCGAAACGCGGACGGGATGCGATCTCTGCTTGCCGCTCGATGCGACACGGTTCAAAAACGGCACTACACACAAGCACGACAACGATTGCAAGCACTAACGCGTAGAAAGGTCGATATGATGGTCATTAGCATGTTAAATCTTTAGCACTTGCTAAACAACAAGTAACAGCGAAAACTGCATTAAAGAAAACCACCTACCATGTAGAGCCAGCTACTGGAATTATGTTGTTTGGGGGCTTCGCGCAAAGGACAACCATATTTCCTGAATATTTGTTTGCTCGTGATCAATGCAGCGTTGGAGCTTCAGGGAAAATGTCAGCTGTACGATCTCTTGCCATTCAATATTTCCTTAACTAGGAAATGTCCCATTACCTACTCTTGCCTTACGGCATATGGTTGGCTTCTTATGATACGATTTATAAGAATCCGGCCCCTCAGTTAACCCCCTTTCTTCTTGTTGCTTATGGCATAAAGATCATTGAAGCGCATAGGTAAATTCGCTTCGATGCAATAATCCTTTTTTCTTGCAACTGTAGTACTGACATGTACCTGACGATCCACTATACAAAACACGAACTCCGAATGCAGCATGTCAAGCTCCTTTTTTACATATATACAATACTTCATAAATGTTTCATCAGACGTGTGCATTACATTTACGTGCTCAGTCGTCTCGCGTTACAAGAATAAAACAAAATGAAAAAGAGTGGCAAGAGAAATGCTTTGAAGAAATATAAAAACAAGTTAGATAAAAGGCTTCCTTCCAATCGGCCCGCGCTGAAATAAATAGCGCAGTCCCATTCAAAAACGTGCGTGGAATCGCAGGTAGACGCCGCGAACCAAGCCGAAGGGCCTTTGCAAGCCGCTGGCAGCGAATCAGGCACGTACAGAAAAGAGTGAGAAAGAAAAAAAAAAGAAGCTCCAGCCACAAAGACTGCGCAACCACGAATGGTCACTGAGAGGCCGCGGGGTAGAAGGGGGCAGGGGAGAAAGGAGGAGAGGCGAGCCAGTGTATGTTGTATATAGTAAGAAGAGGGGTCAGGTCTCGGGGAACTTTCTCTGTGTTTGAGCAGTCACGCGAACGAATTCCGAGCCGCATTCCAATGCATACCAACCTTCGGGGCAATACTGATGGCGGGAATGACTACGACGACCGTGGCGGCGCTGTTTGCGGGTCATGAAAGAAGGGGGGGGGGGGACATCGCCCAGGAAGAGAGAGAGAGAGAGACGTCAGGAAGGCTGTTTGTCGCCTCGCAAGGCTAACCTCCACAGCTCCACACTTCCGGGCCTAGCCACGGCTTCTTGTTCTTCATCTCCCTTTCGTTGTTTTTGCCCGTCGTCCTTCCCTCGTACTTCTCTCCGCATTGGCTCCTTCGCCTGATTTACACTCTGTTACCTATTTGTTACCCTTCTCCACGCCCGTCGAGTCCGTCGTTCGCCTTCATTCCAATGTGTCTTACGCGCTCGGAGATGTTTGTATGATTCGGTTCCGACCGTAAGGGATGAAAATGGGCCGGGCGGTGTGTGTTTTTCTTTTCCAGCGTCGCCGCTTCGGCACTCCTCCGCTGTCTCAGTTCGGCATCGCCGCTTTGCTGCGGCTCTGCAAACTAGCCGCCGGACGTGCACTGAATTCTCGGCCAGGAGTTTGACAATTCGCGGGAGCTGCCGGTTGGTCGCTCGCTCACCCCTGGGACTTTATTGTTGTCCACTTCTTCGCCGGTAGTCCGCACGTACACCTTTGTGATTCTCCCGTCGCGCGGCAACAAAGAGAAGACTGACAATACAGAGGAGCGACTTCCGTCGCCACATGAAGGTGCCCTACAGTGGCGGAGCCTCCCGTTGCCTACCGTTCCCTCGAGGAAAATCAGTGCCGCCTTGTGGAGTGAACATGTATGAATCGTGTTATGGCCCTCCGACTTCGCTTTCTGCATGTTAACGCTGAGAGACGACCGACTGATTGCATAGGCTGCATGTCGTTTCGGCCTCATCACAATGGTGTTCTGTGCAGTCACTCATTTTAAGAGGTTTCTGTGAGCTTTTCTCTTTTCTTCTTTATTCTTGTTACTTAGTGAATGACATATAGTGAGGCTTAACTTATGAAAGTGCACGAGATGACTGAAGAGAATGTAATAAATATGTAAAGTATGACTACATTAGGTAATTCTATTTTTAGGATTTCATATAGTTGACCATTTCCGAGATCGAAGACTATGGCAATAACCCACAGTTGAAAGAGACGTGCCTACACTGCCTTGAAGTTCCCACCCTTGATTTGAACCTTTAACAGCTTATGGCAAAATGTCATAACTGATATTCCTATCATGCCCTAATAAACCAAATTTTTTTCACCGAATGAATACAGTGAGAATTCGAAAGGTCATGCAGTCTAATTGCCTCGAAATTATTGGTCTCTGTTTCCACAGCACCTTCTATATTGTTGTTTCAGAATGACAGTGACACTAAGACAATTCAGAGGAAATCTTTCTCCCGGCTGATAAGTCTACATGGCAGGACCGCTTAATAAATATTATATTCGGCGTTTCTCAAGAGCAAATCCGTAAGCAGTTGCCGACAACGGTGGACCACCTATCGTTGATCATAAATCACTCTCGCATTTCGCCCAGATACTTTTGCACCGACGATAAACATTAGCACTCAAGCTGCATATGCAAACTAATTTGGACGAGAAACAGTAAGGTCAAAATTATTTAGGTGTTTTTGCTCACGCCATTATGTAGATAGCGCCTAAAGAATCAGTATGGGGAAAACACAATAGCTCATTGAGTTGTTAACAAGTTGAAGGCTCCCATCCACAGATTTTTGTCTCTATATATTTTGTCGTATTTCTGTCTAATTCCCGAATGGCGTTAAACTCTTATAACGAAGATTTGCTTTGTGTTCAAAGAAAAAGGTGGTGACGTTGACGAAGTTCATGACATGGATGCCAGAGGGTAAGTTACCCCGCTATACTTTTTCAATGCCACATGCATGCGCTGAATGCTTAAGTGCTGCAGAAATGACCGAACGTATAGGAAAAGATGAACAACAACAACAACAACAACAACAACAACAACAACAACAACAACAACAACAACAACAACAACAACAACAATAATAATAATAATAATAATAATAATAATAATAATAATAATAATAATAATAATAATGTTATTGTGCAGAAAAAGCGTACAAACATCGTTTGCAGGCCTCGCGCAGCAACAGCTTTAGAAGTTAAGATATTTGTCTTACACTTCCGCCACTTAGCTGTAGAAGAATTTGTGACGACGTGCTTTTTTTGTGTAAAGTTACTCACGGAATCATTACATGCACAGATCTACTAGGTCCTATTTTACTACAGGTCTCGCAGAACACTACCAGAAAACATAGACTGTTCCTCGTTCCTGTCTCTTTAAGTAGATACTCGCTTCTCGAGAGAGTGCAAACCCTATACCATTGTCATTTTCTCTATCTAGATATCTTTCTCCCTTTCAAAATGTGTAGTCTGCTTTCTGTTACGAACTTCGTGCTTCCAATTGAGACTTCTAACTGCAATCCTCTAATTTCCTCTCAATTTCCCCTCATAGCGTATCTCTCCTTCTGTATATGTGGCCTCATCAAATGTACACTTCTATCCATTGACTGGTGCTCAAACATTGTTATTATTTGATCTATTGTGTCACATATTAGGTGTACATCTGCACGCTTCCTGAAATTTATTATTGCAGAACGTTTGCAACTATGTTGATGCCGATGCTGTTCTTTATGGTTAATTTCTTTTCAGGCTATATTTTATTCCATAACTATTACTTGTATACGCAATTCCGAAATGAAATGATTGCATAGGAGGCTGTCAGTACCAATAATTAGTAATCGTCAGTAAAGGTTCATCTTGATGAGAAGAACGAGTAGAATACTTGTTAACCAGCTGTGAAGGAGAAAGTAAGTTCTGCGAGGTTTTAATACTCATTAATGGTTTGCGAAAAAGAAGCTGTCGTAATTTATATCTAAACAGACACACACAAGAAAAGAAGAGAATTCAAATCGCAGTGTGAACGAATAGCACATACTCTTTGTTGGCTAATCATGATTATACGAACAGCTTGATTTTGTATATGAAGAAGCTCTGTCAGATGTGTGATATAACTATTGCCCCAGGATGGTGCGCAATATGTAAGGTGAGAATAAACGGAGGCATGATAATGTGGTCTGAGAATATGCTGAAATAATTGTCTGGTTCTGATGAGCATGCTTATGCTGAAAGCTTCTATATCAGTAATACATTTCACAAGCATATGATGCTTTATTTCAGGTTAAAGTGTACCACCAAAGAAAGTGGCAGTGCTTGGTGAATATATAAAGTGATTGCCAACAAAAGGTTGCGGTATAGTATTGGCTTTCTTTTGGGTAGAATGAAGTAGCCCGAAAGTTGTAAAAAATAAAAAAGGACGAGGTTTTCCTTTCCTCAGCCTACATACGTAGAAGTTTGCTTACACACATCTCGCAAGCGTATTCCGGGAACTGTTTGCGTGAATAGATGTTAGCACTGCACACTCTATAACACTACAAATTATCAAGAATTTAACTGCACTAACTTACGAGGCGCGCTGCCTAAACGCGCTTTCTTTGATGATGCAAAATTTCCGCACAAAAGGAACCTCGAAAAGTGACGAGAAGGCTTTACAGTGTTCACGCAAAGAATAAGAAAAAAAACACGTAGCGACATCACTTGTAAAATTATCGCACAGATTTTTATCACGTCAGAACGGTGGTCGTATTTGCGTCCATTACTTTAGTGTACATTTGCACTTATTTGTTCTTGCGTGTTTTCGTTTGTGTTGCCATGAATTCTATTGCGAGCGTGGCTGTAACAGGCTCGTCAATTGTTTTCAAGCGCTAAGTGTGCAAACCATCTCTGACTGATCGCAGACGGCCTTGCTGTAGCTTAAGTGAGGCACAGCATTCCTGACTTGCTAGCGTATGAGCCGGAAGCGATCTCGGTACGCTAAGGGGCCCGTTTCGCCAACTATTTCTTCTCATTAGTTCTGGCGTAAGCGGTGACCACACCTGTAGAGAGGTCGAAGACACCTAGGAGTCGTCAAGGTCGCCTACTTTAAGCTCGGCTCAGAACCATATTGTCCTGGTGTTGCGTCTCGCCGCTCTTATTATTTCCCCGGGAACAAAAATTTTGGTCTATACGCGAACGACGGTCAGAGGCAGGCAGACAGGACAGTAAGCGGACGGGTGTATCACCGCGTATATGCGACTCCGGGCGTCTCGGTAAGCGCTAAAACATTTTTCCTTTTTCTTCCTTTTTTTCACACACGTTTTAAATGCTGTTCAAGTACGTAGAAAATATATCGTGTACCTAGGGGCGTTTATGACATCATGCGTACGTGAGCGTATGCATGCGTAAGTAAACGATGTTATGGCCATTGAGAATTGACACTGTATTGTGCTACCTTTGTAAGCCTACATAGAAAGAAGTCTGCTTATACATTTCTCGCAAACGCATTCGGTAAAATCAAGGGATCCTTTAGGCATGTAAGGTCTTCTGGGTTGGAATTCTACGCCAGAATGGAGCCTCGCCGCCTACAGGATTATCTGACTGAGCTATGTCGGATGCTCGGTTGCCATAGCTAGAAGTTCGAATCCTCGTGTGAAACAATGTTTTCTTTTTTTTTTTAATCTGAGGATGGTAAGCTCAAATTTCATGCCCCCCAGTGCACTACATCTCCAGCCTTGGGGTAGTGCCTGACACCGGCACCGAGAGCGAGTGGGGTTATACTAATCCAGGTACAACCAAATTAAGAAGGTGCACTAAGCTTCAACAACAGACACACCCTCACCACAACAGGAATTGGCCTCCCTGGTGCAGTATTCGGCAACTCCCTTCCAAATTACTCATTCGATCAACCAATGGCCCTCAGTCCCCAGCAAGTGCGGAGCACCTGACCAAGATGGTGGTCAGGCCTGTGACGCAGCAGAGGGTGCTAAGAATCTCTGGACCCGGACTGGCCACCAATGGAAACGGACCCTGGCAACCTTTCAACACCCGAGCTCTGTCGAGTAAGGCTAGCTTAGCAGGACTCTTCGAGGCCTTAGTGAGATTAGAAGAACTGCTGAGGCTTATACAGTGCTGACTAACGGCCATGTCCTCTGCTATAGAGACGCCCCAGATAGGAAGCAATACCGGGTAGGATGCGTAATCCATAAGGACCTAGCAGGCAACATTGACGAATTCTACAGCATTAATGAGCGGGTAGCAGTAGTTACCATCAAACTTAATAAGATGTATAGATTAAAGGCAGTACAAGACTAGGCTACAAAAGGTAGTCATGATGACGATGAAGTAGATCAGTTTTATGAAGATGTTGAATTATAAAAGTCCAAACTCCGCATACTGTAGTAACGGGTGATTTCAATGCGAAAGTAGGGGAAAACCAGGCTGTTTAAGAAGCATTTGGGAACTACGGTGTCGAATCTAGGAACGCTACAGGAGAGATGCTGGTAGAATTCGCGGAAATGAATAGGCTTCGAATGAACACCTTCTTCAAGAAGGGTAGCAACAGAAAGTGGACCTGGAAAAGCCGTAATGGTGAAACAAGAAATGAAATTGATTCAATATTTTCTGCCGATCCCAGCATAGTGCAGGATGTAGAAGTGTTAGGTGGGGTAAAGTGCAGTGATAATAGGTAAGTGAGGGCTAGGATTCACCTCAATTTGAAAAGAGAAATAGTAAACTTGATTAAGAAGAAACAGCCCAACCTTGATGCAGTACTCATAAAAGCAGACAAATTCAGGCTGGTACTTGCAAACAAATATGCAGCCTTACAACAGAGAGATGAAGATGACATAGAGGTGATGAATGAAGCCGTAACAAGGGTGGTTTCAGAGGCAGCAATTGAAGTGGGAGGTAAGACACCAAGGGGGGGGGGCGACCAGTAGGCAGGCTCTTCCAAGTAACAAAGGACCTAATAAAGTAACGACAAAGAATGACAGTTTCCAACTCAAGAGATACGATCGAATTCGCGGAACTGTGAAAACTGATCAACAAGGAGCAAATAAGTGATATTCGAAATTATAACGTGAGAAAGACTGCGGAGGAAGCCGTTAAAAATGGACGCAGCATGAAATCAGTGAGAAGGAAACTTGGAATAGGGCAAACGAAGATGTATGCGGCTGAAAGATAAACAGGGTAATATCGTCAGCAATGTCGAATGTATAGTAAAAGCAGCGAAACAATTATATACTGGCCTGTACAGTACCCAGAGGAGCCGCAATACCTCCATTCGGAGCAATAATGAACAGGTTGCAGAGGCTCCTTATATAACTAGCGATGAGGTTAGAAGGGACTTGCATCACATGAAATGGGGATAATCGGCAGGAGAAGGTGGAATACTGTCGATTTAATCAAAGATGGAGGAGACATAATGCTTGGAAAGCTGTCCGCTCTCTATACGAAATCTCTATCGACTTCAAGTGTCCCAGAAAACGGGAAGAATGCAAATATTATACCAATCCACGAAAAGGGAGACACTAAACAATTGAAAAACTATAGGCCCATTAGCCTACTCCCGGTATTATGTGAAATATTCACCGAGATAATTTCTAATGGAATAAGGGCAACACTGGACTTTAGTCAACCAAGGTAACAGGCTGCCTTTAGGAAGGGATACTCTACGATGGATTAGATCGATCTCATTAATCTGGTAGTGGAGAAATCCGCAGAGCGCCATGAGCCTCTCTATATGGTTTTCAGGCATTACGAAAAGGCGTTTGATTCAGTAGAGATACCAGCAGTCATAGAGTCATTACGTAATCAATGAGTACAGGCCATATATATAAAGATCTTGGAAATATTTACAGAGATTCCACAGCAACCTTAATTCTACCCAAGAAAAATAGGAAGATACCTATAAAGAAAGGGGTCAGAAAAGGAGACAGGCACAATCTATCCAATGCTATTCACTGCGTGCTTGGAAAATGTATTTGATATAGCAAGGCAGACGCATACTGGAGCCAACGAAGGAACGCTCTTCATTCCAGAGCGCGCGCGCGCATATAGCTTTTTCCGAGACGCTAGCGGCGTTTCCGAAACTCTAGCGGCGCTTCTGAGACGCTGTTGGTACGATGAAAGTACCCTCGTATGGTACAGTGTTCACCCCCTCCCCTCCACCCCTTTTTGGTTGTTTAATTATAACCCCAACGCTCGGGCTGCTGACGCTCTCTTGTGCTTCTCTGGATAGGGTTGGGCCTGGGTGATTTTGCCGTGTCCCACGCCTGGTTGGCCAAAGTCGAGGGAATGGGATGGAGCAACAACTCCCGCTCGCTCTTCATCCTTCAACTGTTCTTCCAGGTTTCTTTTCACGGTCTGAACAATGCGTTCAGCAGCTCCATTAGACGCCGGATGGTAAGGTGGTGTGGACTTGTGGCGGATTCCGTTTGATGAGAGGAAAACTGCGAATTACGACGATACGAACTGTGGGCAGTTGTCGGTGACAACCTCTTCCGCCAGGCCAAAAGCTGTGAAAATAGTTCGTAGTCTTTCCACCGTTTTGGCTGCAGTTGTGACAGATATGCAGATGCCCTCTACCCATCACGAGTAAGTGTCCACAAGAATAAGCAACCAATGAGAGGTTTGCAGTATGCGAAGTCACGGTGAATTCTCTGCCACCGTCGTGTCGGCCAACGCCACGAACTGATAGGAAGGCGTGGCGCAGTATTTTGAGATAATTGGCAACTTGTGCATTCCCTCACTGTTTTTTGAATGTCGTACGTCAGTTTGCATAGGCCACCAGACATGAGTTCGCGCAGAATTTTCATGCGAGTCACCCCCGGATGCCCCTCGTGCAAGAGTTTCTGTACAAAGCATTTCAGCGGATTTGGTACGAGCACCCGGTTGCGCCATGTGATACAGTCATTTTCAACAGAGCTCATGACGCCTAGCAATTAAAGTACGGCATTAGCACTTCTTCCGTTACTCCAAGGCCATCCCTGCCACGCGTACAGCAGTACTTTCGACAACAGTCGGTCGCTGCTGGTTTCTTTGCGAATCTCATCAGCCGCTACCGGCAGCTCGTCCGTCAACGAAAAGAAGTCGCTGACGAAGAAGAAGAAAAGAAGAAAAGAAGAATGACGACACCGAAAGTCGCTGACGTCATTCATGTTTTTCAGTGGAATGCTCGACAATGCGCATGCGTTCGCCACTGCGTTGCCTTTGCGGTATTGTCACGTGCAGCGATAGGCTGCAAGTAAAAGCATACATCTTTGTATGTGGGCTGCTGCTGAGGTAGATATTGGTTTATCATGTCTGAGCAACCCTTTCAGAGGCAGGTGGTCCAAGAAAATTGTAAATTCATGGCCGAAAATGTGCGTGTGAAAGCGCTTTACCCCGAAAACAACAGTCAATGCCTCTTTTTCTAGGTGTGAATAAACGATTTCTGCCTTGGTCAGGGTGTGCGAAGCGTGTGCTATCGGTCTTTCGTGGCCGTTCACATGAAAAAGAACCGCTCCTACCCCGTAGGTAGATGCGTCTGCCATTAATCCTGTCGGTTTGGAAGGATCGTAGAAGGTCAAAATGTTGTCGCTTGTCAGCCATTGCTTACTTTCTTGGAAGCAGCGTTCTTCCTTATCTGACCAATGCCAGCTTTGATCCTTCTACAGTAGGTTGTAGAAAGGGTTCGGCTTAGCAGACATGTAGAGATGAAAATTAACGGCAGGGAGGTTAACCAGATATCAGTCTCCGGTTTGCTACCCTACACTGGGGATGGGAGATAGGGGTTAGAAAGAGGACAGAGAGGAAAACGTTAAAAAAACCCGCACACAGAGGCACACACACACAAGAGGCGTTCCAGTTAAAGACGTTTACAATGGCCGGTAGATCACAAACAGCGCAATAGTGCATGCGCGGCCTTCTTCTGTGACGGCAGGTCCTTTCGATGGTGTAAAACTCCTTTTTCCGATAGTGGTTGGTCGTCCAGCTGGTCAAGTTCGTGGCGAAGGCACTCCCTTTGTGGACTGTACTGCGGGCAGGCGCACAAAATATGGTCAATCAATTCTTCATGGCCGCAGTAGTCACAGGTTGCGGTTTCGTCATCCCTATGCGGAATTCATATGCTTTCGTAAAGGCAAAGCTCAACCCCAGTCGATATAGAAGCATGGCGTCTCGACGGCGAAGCTGCGATTTTCACTTCTGCCTGATAGGGCCTCTGAATTTGCTTGTTGAAATCAACTTGAAGAAGATACCATTGGTCCGGCTCGGTCTGTACCTGGAGCGCATTAACCGCGTTGCCATTTTTCTTAATGCAAACGTTCGCTAAATGGCCTACTTTCTTGCACCAGTGACATCGTGCCTTACGGCATTTGCAATCACTTGCGTCGTGCTTGCCTGCGCATCTGTAGCAATTTCCGCTAAGACGAAAACCTTGTGGTTTGCTTACCCTAGATTTTTGCTGTGGACGGCCTTTCTTGCTGACAGCGTGGATGGCTTCGTCCGTTTGCGGATTTCCATTGGACGGTCGGAAATCCTCTTTCAGCGAGTTCCGCTGCTTTCGCCAAGATGCACGCTGTTTCGGAGCGGCGCTCTTTCCTCTTCCGCAACGTTGCTTGAATGGCCGGGTTTTGGAGCCCCACAACAAACCGGTCACGTAGCGCATCGTCCAGAAAAGTCCCGAACGCGCACTTGGCAACCATGTTCAATGAAAAACGCTGAGACGGGCTGAATTTCGAGCTGGTGCCGGTGATTGAACTTGAACCTCTCAGCTATTACTTGGCTAGCCGGCGCGTAGTGCTCCTTCAAGACATTGACCACGTCCTCGAACGACTTACCCTCCGGTGTAGCAGGCAACAGCAGCTCCTTGAGGGTCGTGTACGGGCGTCTTCCGAGGGCAGTGATGAAAGCGGATTTCTTCAAGTTGCTGTCTTCAATTTGCGTGACTTTCCAGCAATGGTCCAAACGCTCTACATACGAGTTGAAGTCTTCGTCACCACCTTCGACGTAGGAATCGAATTCCCCAAAACTTCGACATGTTCGGTCCCTCTGCCCGTCCCGCTTCGCTCGGACCAATGGTAGCTAGACAGCTGCTGCTCAAAGACGCGTTCCCATCCGCGTTGACAGATGATATAGCAAGGTAGACGCACATTGGAGCAACAAAGGAACGCTCTTTCTTCCAGAGCGCGCGCGCTTATATAGCTTTTGCCGAGACGCTGGCAGCGGTTTTTGAGACGTTAGCGGCGCTTCTGAGACGCTGTTGGTTCGATGACACTACAGTATTCAAGCTATTAAACTGAAAAGCCTTAGCAGTAACGATCAATGGCGAATATCTTTGCAACCTTCGGTTTGCAGATGACGTTGTCCTGTTAAGCAGCACTGTAAACGGGTTACAGCAGATCACTGACGACCTAAACAGGGATAGTGTAAGAGTGGGGTCAAAGATTATATGCAGAAGACAAAGATAATCATGAATAACCGGACGAGGGAACAAGAGTCAGGATCACCAGCCAGCCTGTAGAGTCTGTGAAGAAGTATGTTTACCTGTCAGTTACTTACACGGAACCCTGATCATGGGAAGGAAATTCACAAAATAAAAATGGGTTGGAGTGCATACGGCAGACATTGTCAGCTCCTGACTGGAAGCTTAACATTATCATTGAAAAGGGGGTGTACAATTAGTGCATTTTACCGGTGTTGACATATGGGGTAGAAACTTGGAGACTGACATAGATGCTTAAGAACAAGTTAAAGACCGCGCAAAGAGCGATGAAACGAAGAATGCTAGGCAAGAGACAGAAAAAGAGGCTGCGTCGTGTCGCGGTTTGGATGCGAGAGCAAAGGGATATAGCCGATATTCTAATTGACATTAAAGAAAAGAATGAATCTGGGCAGGTCGTGTAATGCGCAGGCTATATAACCGGTGGACTATTAGGGTCACAGAATGGGTGCCAAGAGAAGGGAAGCGCAGTCGAGGACGGCAGAAGACTAAGCAGAGTGATGAAATTAGGAAATTCGCGGGCCCTAGTTGGAATCAGTTGGCACAGGACGGGAGTAATAGGAGATTGCAGTGGACATAAGATAAGATGATGATGATGATGATGATGATGATGATGATGATGACGACGACGACGACGACGACGACGACGACGACGACGACGACGACGACGTTTGACCTCTCTTTACCTGTTTTCTCTCTGCGTCTGTTTAGACCTCCGGTTGCTCTTGGGTCCTTTGTTCCTTTATAATATTGTTCATGATAGTATTGATTGAGCAAAGCTTCTTGATCATGTAGAATTCTCTATGCCACAAAAATGTACTTGTCACCATTCCGCATTTTTTGTGCGGCCTGCTTGCAGTGGTCAGTGCAAACAGTGCCTCAACTGATTTCTATACATGCGTAGAAAATCATGTTGTTTGATTAACTGCCTTTACGCCGACGTCCTTGTTTTCTTTTCCCCTCATGTGTTTCTCTACCTCACATTCACTCATCTGCCACATTAGCCTTCTCTGTACATTGTGTCTTGTTTATCACTTTTTTAGTGCATCCGTACAAAGTTTCTTTAGCTGTTTCTTTTGGCACTATAAGAAACATTCAATTGATTGTGATTAATTTCTTTAAGTTCTTCAAAACAGATCAAAGAAAGGCATGATTTTGCGCTCTTCTGCTCGGAAACTGGAGGAAATGTACTTGAGTAGGAGTGGCTATAAATGGCAGGAGACAGTCGAGATTTATCGTGGTTATTACAAAAGAAATAGTGCCCGTATGTGTTCCGATGGTGTTGCGCGTGAAGCTGCTAAATGCTGGCAATGTCTTTATAATGGCCCTATATATAGGGGCATGAATTCGTTTCGGGGCCAGTGGAAGTTACGGGTTCTACTACCCACCCTGAAACGTTGTTTTGGAAATAATACTGAACGCAGTTTTCTGCTTCAGAAAAGAAAAGTTGAGGTCTTCTTAGGAACAGGAACCAGCTCGGGAAACTTAGATGTGCTTGTAAGTTGAGTTTTATAGTGCGGTTCGGGCAGGAAAAAGCAGTTACTGCTGACTTAAGTGGCATTTAAAATGAAAATAAAATTCCTGAAATGCAGTTTTTCCAGGCGTGTTGCGAGCATATCGCTAACGAGTTCGCGAGAAATTGCAAAAGCATTAAACTAACTCCCTATCTACAAAGCCTGCCAAAGATAAGGCTGATGCAACAAAAATTAAGCGTAAAGCAGCAATATGCATGACATACGCCACACAAAGACAGAAATAAAAAAGCATAGAGAGCCTTTAACTACTATGCACTGAAGCATCACTCAGGGAGATAAGATTTTCATTTAATTTAAGAAATATAATGCGAACAGAATACACGAGTAATGTCTCATATACGTGCCCAAAAATTTGATGATGCCATTGAAGCATTAAAAGTAAATAAAGAAAACCTCTGTGAAGAGTGCAGTTTTATAAGCTTTCCACTTTCTATCCTGTTTATTTCGCTAAGCACGAAATCGAGCAGTTTTTCCTTTAATATACGGCATGTTTTGCTAGCAGAGCACTTGCGGATATATTGAATAAAGTGAGTGGCTTCTTATCTTACAATATTGTAGAATAATTTTATCAGAAAATGAGTACTTGCCCCAATTATAGGTTGATTTAATTTCCTTACGTTCTATTCATTTCACTAAATATTTGATAGATTGCAAAGATCTCAGGGATTGCTGTTGCGTGCTTGATAAAACCGCAGCAGGTCCGATCCTAGTGAAATGGCAGTTACGGAGTATTTCAGACAAGTTACACAAAATAAATAATAAAAAATATCGCGTGAAATGTAAGAGCCCCTTTTTTTCTACGGCATATTGCTGCCTCAGCCTATCGGTTCACACAGCACCAGTCTCGAGCTCCCTGTAACCATGCGCAAGAGACAGAAGGCCTAAACTCAGCCGAAAAGAAATAAAGTGCACTAATACGGGGCACGAATAACACTCCGCTGTTTTTGTAATAAGAATGAAGCAATTTAACACTCCTTTAGACCTTGTCACCGCTTCAACATTCCAAGACAAAGAACGTCGGAAGTTCTCCATCAATGACTTAGCCTAGACTTAACAGGTCCCATTATTCTTTCGTTTGAAGCCTCGACTCTGGTATTTAGCCACAATGAGTGATTGCTTCACGGCCAGGAACTCAGTCCAACTGAGTGCCAAGTTGTGCTTGCTCGTCCTATGTTTTTTCTTTCTATCTTGGAATGCTTAAATACTAATTAGATAATTCTTGCTACTGCTGCTGTTTTCAGTTCAACACGCAAATTCTCCTTTCAGTATCACTTATAGCATTAGGGTTCTGAAAGTTTATTTCCGGTTATCACTTGGAAATAACCCATCCTTGGCCCGTCTCTAATAGTACGTTTGAGCCTTATTATTTGTATTGTGATATTCTTCGTTACTCCAAGGAGGTGGCTGATAACAATATTTAACCTCTACATTATTATCATCACCATTAATAACAACAACATTTAACATCTACATTTAGACGTAGCCTACGTGCCTCATTTCGACGTTTAAGTGGTGCAGATTACTACAGACTGCCTTCAGCCCGGCTGGCAGCGAATTCACTTGACCAACCATTTGCACATCCTTAACAGACGTCCTCTAAAATTGAGCAATGTGCTTGGTTCTTAGTCATACTTGCATAAGCAGAGGCGTGCCGTCAGTAGCCTTTCGCAATTATTCAGGGGACCGTATAATCTGTTAGACTGCCTATGAATGGTAAGTACCTGATTTGACTGCTGTGCACTACGTTTTTTTTTTGTATTGATGTTGACACTTCTTATATTTTTTTCAACATATTGAAATTGCGGCCTTCTTGACCCTCGTGCTCACGTTTATGTGCAAATATGAACGCCGCATACATACGTGCATATACATACATATGCATGAAAGAACTTGTGTGCGCTCCACCCTTCATGTGTGATGAATGACTGTCCCAGGTAGTGGGCCTACGCTGTCTGTACTGATCACCGTGCAGTGACGCTATTTATGTGCTTGCATCTTGTAGCTGGGTGTGTGCGTGTTTAGACTTCCTTATCGGTGTGCTCTTTTTTTTTGTCTTTTTTTCTTTTGTTCTTCTTGCCTCAGTGACTTACTTGGGATGTCGGGATAGCCGGCCCTAGATAGGCCTACCTTCCCCTGATTTTGCCATATAAGTTAAGCAGCACCAGCAGCAGAAGAGAAGGAGCAAAAACGGGGTAGAGGGAGTTCCTGTAGCAGGGGGGGGGGAGGGTGGCGTAGCATCTTGAATCGTGTAGACAATATTCAAGTTTTGTACAAAGGTTCAAGCAATCTTTTAGTCGCTCCGGGTTAAACTTCCTGATGCGATTCATCTCACATTTGCAGAAGACACAACCTTCCGATGGTAGCGAAACATTTTTTTTCAGCTTGCTGCTAATATTGCGAGTTTTGCTGATACCCGCATTTGGCAGGCAGGAGCCGTACGCCTACATCCTACAAAATATGGGTATTTTGGCAAGATAGCTATTTGCTGTATAACCCAGATCTCATTAGTGCCAGTTCAACATGTAAGCCTTGCTTGAATGTAAAGTTCAAGCAAGGCTTAGTAATGTAATGTAAGCGCATTCTCCCTGCGAAAGAGTCACTTCTGCGCCGTGGCAGAAACGAGAATTCGCATTAGATGCGCTTGATTAAAATATTTGTCGCGCGATAGACGCAGTCAACCAGCACAACGCAAGAAAAAGTGGTATATATATATATATATATATATATATATATATATATATATATATATATATATATATATATATATATATATATATATATATATATATATATATATATATATATGTATATATATTTGTGTGTGTGTATGTGTTAGGTACATTAAACTAAATATAAAAAAGCACCATTTTACCCTCAACTTTGCAAAGAAGCGTACTTGATCACAGTGACGTAAATTCCACAAATCCGCTCTCGCTCAAGACTCCGGTCTACAACATAACAGACAAAAATGACGCAAATCTATCGTACATGTTCGAATATATCTGACGCGAAGCTTTAGTGAAGCGTTTAATTAAATGCTATAAAGCTGATGGCGATGTGTGCAGTTGCGCTTATGGGCATCCTATGCAACGTGTTCTTATACGATCTATTGTTTTAAGAAACTCAAAGGTTACAGCCTCAATAAATTGTTATGTTTAGGCACTACACCACTCATATATATATATATATATATATATATATATATATATATATATATATATATATATATATATATATATATATATATATATATATATATATATATATTGTCCTAATGCAACCTCCACATCAAGCGGATGCGCAATCAGCGCTGTATACGCGGCGACATGACGAGGGCGAAGGCGATGCAAGATGCTCCTCGCGGAAAGAACAGCGATGATAGTTGCATGCACAGAGAACTACGACCCATGTCTAGCGATTTTTAAACATTGTATAACTTTTGTATCACAGTGAAAGCTGCCCATTCTGGAGGATTGGCCAAGAACGCACATACCGGGAGGAGGAGGAAAGAGAAAAGTAGAAGGCAGGGAGGTTAACCAGAATAACATACGGTTGGCTACCCTACACCGGGGGAATGGGAAAAGGGAAAGCAAAGATCACAGGGAGAGATAGGAGGGAAGGAAAGAAGGAAATTGCGGAAAGTTCGCTGACGCGTGTGGTTTTACAGAAATTACATTAATAGTCACAGGTGGTCGCACAAACCCGTCGTCCTTAAGGAACACAAAAGCGCCTTCACCGCTTTATGGGCCGACGGGCGATGGGGGCGGTGTTCCAGCAGCACCTGCACAGAAAGCGGCCGATTGTCCAGTTTTCGGAATGCTTTGGCAAGTTCTTGTCTCTCTAGGGCATATCTTGGACAATGGCACAGCAGGTGGTCGATGTTTTCTTCGGTGCCACAGACCTCGCATGCTGCACTGTCAGTCACTCCAATTAATGTAGAGTATGCTTTTGTGAAGGCCACTCCAAATCAAAGGCGACAGAGAAGCGTAGCTTCACGTCGAGGAAGTCCGAGTGGAGGTCGGAGTTGCAGGGAGGGGTTTAGTCGATGTAGTCGTGTAAGTCGTAAGTTTGGCGAGATCAACTCGGTCACTGTGAGACTGCGTGCCAGGTGTCGAAGCTGCCTTTGGCGAACGCACATACCGAATGGCTCATACCCAATTCGCTCATACCGAATGGCTAAATAAAATAAAATAAAGTAAATATAAAGAGTCTGTCAAATAAAATTCATCATTCTATTAACGTATTCGTGCGCTTTAGTAATATATATGAGCTGACATTGTATGTTCACATTTCATGTAGGAATGAATTTATTTCTTTTTATATGCGTAGAACTGAGGTCAACTTACATTCTAGGTTAGCATACAAAAGTTTTTGCAGCCTATTCAGTGGTACTTCAGTTCGGCAGATGTATAACCTCGGTATATATATCCCAAATTTATCGACTTATATTTTGATTTGAATTCTGGGGTTTCACGTGTCAAAACCACGACTTGATTACGAGGCATGCCGTATTGGGGGATTCGGTATTAATTTTGACCAGCAGTGGATCTTTAAGGTGCCCCCAATACACGGGACACAGGCGTTCTTACATTTCGCCAACATTTAAATGCAGCCGCCGCGGCTGCGATTCAGTCCCGCGACCTCGTGCTTAGCAGCGCAACACCGCAGGCGCTAAGCTACCGCGGCGCGTGTGGATTTAGACACCGAGCAACCGAGCGTCAGAGAACAGCCAGCATTGACACTAACTCAGCTAAGTTTTGCGTAATTAAGATTCCATTGCTTTCGATATGCGCGTTTTTATGTTGATCAAAATCGTTCCTGCGCGCTTAATTATCCTATGTAATTTTGTGAAGAGGAGCTTTTGCCAGCTATCTTATGGGTAAAAGTTTGGATATTAAAAAAATCTACGATTGTACAAAGCAGTGCAGACAACTTAATATCAACTGACTCCTAATGCATTCCCGCACAAGAAATATCCCAGAGCTAACTTGTCCTGCACCCCCAGTGCACCGTATAGGTAAGTCATGAAAGGCACAAATACCGTCGCTACTATTCTTTTGCTGCAACGTGCACTGTAGTATGTGTGTATCGGTCCGAAACATGAAAGGTTTTCAATGAGAATGTCATCAAGAGTCCGTCAAGTCGATATTGAAAAATTTCACCTAAAGTGACAGAGCGTGGTTAATCATGACTCGTGACGAGAGCTGTATAGAGCGTAACAAAGTAAACAATCTATACTTGCACTTCTTGAAGGAGGCTAGCTTAGTTATTTCCTCTAGTTGATTTCTTGTAAAAATGTTTCTCCTCTGACCCGGTAGCTACTACACATTTCCGTATCTGCGCATTTGCTAAAATAACAGAAAATAAATCTTTCTTTGGCAAACCATTCAATATATGGTTCTCATACACGGCAAGTTAGCCTGACTGAACATCTAATCCTGAACGCAGGCTAGTGCTCATTGATGCCCTAAGATTGTCACATGTTGCCTCACATCAGGCAATTAGGGTTTGGTGAACGTAGACTCTCCACACGGGAGATATGTAAAGCCATCACGCATTGCGAAAGAGCTCTTGAACTATGTCGTCTACGCGTAACGGAAACGACCAGATCGAAAATCAATGCAGGCGTCTCGGCCGAAACGCTGCTCGGTGCGGTTGGCTGAGCATCGGCAGTGTCTTCGTTGTTCGGCAAGTGCGACTGCCTAGGCTTAGCGCGTCCTTAGCGTTCAGTAATCCTCGGGGCTTGTGGAGAGATTCGATCATACACGAAGGCCTAAAGTTTCTTCCTTGCAATTTGTATAATTCAAGCTCCTTCGCACAATATTTGCCGGAAAGTTCAAGTAGCAAAGCAGGGGAAAAAATGTATCGTAACAATATCGATCTTAAGCATATCTAATAACCATAACTGAGCGTGCATGCATTATTCTAAATAGCTTTCGAACACCGTATAGCTTTTAAAAAGATTTTTCACAATGATAATTATAATTTATTGTTTGGCTGATTTACTTGCTGAATGCATATTTAATAAATAAATAATGATTAATTAAGTAAATAATTAATTAATCAACACATACATATATAGTATTTATTTATTCACATATATTTCTTCTTAGATTGATTGATTGATTGATTGATTGATTGATTGATTGATTGATTGATTGACCTTTACACCCTGAAGCTACAACTTGGCTTCGCGGGACGCCTCATGAAAAGACACCAGGTCAATTTCCGCCAATCTACATCGCAGCCGACCTGCATAGAATTGCATAGCGACTCAACAGCGGCTGGTAATTTCTTACCTTCCGGATTCCCGGAATATGCTGAAGCTTGGGCCAGTTCTTTATGTTGAGGTAGAAAAAGAAATCATGCGGATGTCAACACTTAATAATCGAAGTGTATAATCTGGTGGTAATGTCGCATTTAGGTTATTCGAGCCTTAAATGAGTGCCTGTGAGCTCCTTTTCTTTTCAAATCGCGACAGTGAAAATGACGATGAGATGGCCAGAAGATTGGCTGACAAAAAGGTGGAATGGGCGGACGGACGCCCGAAGCCGAATTTCGAGCCTTAAACTGCTACCGCAGTAATAAAAAGGAAACGCTGCATTGAAAGGGCGGGAGGCATGCAATCCCTGACTCAAGGCGCGATGTAATGGGACGTTTGTTAGCGCACCATTGCATATGTTTCCTGCAACTATGACCACCTAAAGCAATGCGTTCCTACGGCGCGTAATGTTGCGGTAGCTATCACTGAAGTGACGAGAATGTCATTTTGCAATTTGGGCGAAGTAGTGACAGTGCAATTTTAAGATTTGCTCATTCTTGACTTGCTCTTCGTCATCAAAATAATTATTCACCTCGAAGTCCACAGCAAGTTCTTATTTGCATCATTCCGATGCTCTAGGAAATGCACACCTCGATAAGCGTATATTATAGTTTACAGCACAATGACTGGACTAATGACAGCACTGATAGCAGGCATAATAAGGGAAGTACTTATGTGGCTTCTTGATGGGTGCTGAACAATTCTGTTTCAGATTACCCGACTAATTTATGAGCGATAAAAAATATTTCGAGACTTTCTGGAATAGCTTGTTTGAAACGTCTGTCACGTAGAAGCATTTCATGCATGGGAAGAAAACAAGTAAGTGGTAACACCAAATAAACTGCCCCACAGAAACTGCTGCAGGGTAGGCAAGTTCGAGGCGGCTTTCCGTAGAGAAAAAACCGGAAGAACATCTTTGTTCCCGCTGACGCCACACTCGCCAAGCCTCTGGAGACTTCGCCGGGAAGGCCTGAGGCTTACCCGCAGCCTCACTGTTGGGCGAACCACACGAGGCATCGACCAAACCGAAAAAACAACATCAAAAGATAACATACTGACATATAAAATGAAGAAAATAATAAATTCCAGCCGGTTGCTAAGAAGAAATAGGCTAAAAATACACAAATTGCCGAGAAAGAGCGGTAGAAACGTAGTTCAGTACAGACACACAAAAGAAAAGGAAACAAGAATTTCTAAAGAAGCGAAAGAATGGAACCCGTAAGGACAATCAAAGAACGCACTAGACGACCGAGAGAAGCCCACAGTCTTTTCTCAATCTCCGGGGAAAAGGACAAATTAGGACACTCTTAAGGTTAGGAAAGCGCATCAGTGAGGTGCGGCTAAGACGGATCAACTCGGCGACAAAGTTGCGGCACGGGAGGCGTGCGCGGCAAAGGACGGGCACAACTTGGAACAGAGCTGATGCTCCTGTTCCGACTGGCACGTGACACTTCGCAAACCAGAAAAGGGAAAGAATAACAACGCACAATAGAAAATTGGCATTCGCGCTTCGCGATTCAGAAGGACAAAGAAAGAAAGTGTCTGAGGTAAGAAGAAATCAGGTTCTGATTGCGCGTTTGTGTCACAGAAACTCAGGGACGACGGCTCCCAAAGTGATTTCACTCGCTCTCTTTCCATCGCCGTCGCTCGCTTCTTCCATCGGTCTGTTGCGGACTGCAGAACTTGACTCTCGGGCCTAATTACAAATTCCTCTGGCGACATCATCAACGCAAGAAAAGAGAAAGTTTCAAAGTTACTCGCACGTCGTTTCTCCTACGTAAGGCTTTTTTTTTTGATGCTATGCTGAAATATCTGGTGTCTGACATTCAAAAACAACAGTCATGAACTGTCCACGAGGCAAACAGCACAGGCCATGGCGTCATTTTATTGCCCCCTCCTTTGTTTCCTACAGAAGCACTGTCACCCTTATTCCGTCATTCTCTCTCTCGTTTTCTCCTTCTATTCCCGCTTTCTCTTACGCCCAGTGTTCAGTAGCAAAACGGATGTTCGTGTGGTTTCCCCCTCTCTGCGTCTCTGTCTCCCTCCCTCCTTCTATAGAGAGCTCTGCTCAAGACTGCACTCCTGTGCATTCGTAAAATTTCACTCTTAGCAACATATAATTCCATTATCTTACAGCACAATTAACGATCACAACATAGAATAATTTATTGCTTTGCTATTGCAGAGGTAATTACGTACCTGTGTTACACAGGACAATCAGTCTTTCCCGGGCTATGCAAAGACCTTTTGCACACAAACGCTATAGTTCAGGAACAGCGCTCTCAACAGCAAATCCATATACAGTTTTTTTCGGTGCTTGTATATTAAAAAATGGCGATACATCAAATAAAGCGAGGTTCTAGTGACCTCTACGTCAAATAGTATGTGAGATCAACCCGACAAACCCAAGAAGCAGAGCATCATTAATGCCTGACCACTTGAGATACGAAACTCAATCATCCATTAAGCGATGCCTATGCTATAGGCCGGAACTGAGCGTGCAACGTGTTCTGCCGAGGCACAGGAAACAATAAAACATTAAACTTGGAGGCTGAAACAGAATTGATTATTAGCCACAAGGGTAAACATTCATCTTTCGGGCCATTAGAATGAGGAATAAAATTAGAAAAATAGTGAACCCGCTTTTTTTTCAATGATATGTCCTTTGTTGTACGTTTATAGTACATGTATGGTCCACTTTTTATACATCCAATTCTTTAGCGCTTTGCGAAAGAAATTCTACAAGGAAATCATCCCTGGGCACCAACAAGACTTACTTAAGAGTGCGCGCCATGGGATAAATATGAAGAGAATTAATAAAAAGAAGGATTCGGTAGGATATTCACCATATAAGCCACAATCTATGCTTTCGTAACAACGGCTACCGCCAAACGAGCACCCGGAGGGTATCTTTAGGGAAAACACGGGCATGGTTAGGCTTGTGCAATAGTCGTTGTACTGTGCGACGACATTAGAACGTTGAATGTTTGCTCAACTTTCCCTAATGCCTCGCTAAACAAGGAACAAACGAACGGCTGGAATTGTGCGACACGCTAGAAGGAGCGGCCACGTATACCTCTCAAACAACGGGATGTGTTACTGAACCTCTTTCTCGCATTTTACTATATTTGTATATTTCTGACTCGAAATCACCGTCTCTGTCATGCCCATTGTGAATCCGATCTCTTAAAGCCCTAATGTGCGAATGGCGAATCATTTCTGTGGAAACACAACTTAAATTATAATAATAAATAGAGAAAGAAAGTGAAGAGAAAGTCGGGCCGAGTGTTGCGCAAGCGCGAAAGTGCGGCATAAAACACGCCGTTAGCGAAACCATTCATTTTAAAGGCATGGCCGCTCTTTCAGCACCCATCGTGCCTTGCTTTGATCGGAAGGCCGCGCTCGTGCTCATTTGTTTCTAGCGAATGGCCCCATTTAAGCGGAAAGCTGCTCCTTTGTGAATGCCGGCCGCGGCGAGAACAGCTTCTGACTCGTTAGAATTACGGGCCGACCGTTAGGAAGCGTGCCGAAAGATGAGCAGCATTCCGAGCTTCCTTATTTCGGGGACGCGCTATTATTATTGTTATTATTTTTGCAGCAACGTCGGTGCCCTTCAACGGGATGACCCAACAATGCGCGCGCCATAACTTCATCGCGGAGTGAACGCACGCCATCTCTGCTCGGCCTCGCGGAGAGCAAAATTATGTTCTCCCACGTCTTCCGTTTGTTCGCGCTTTTTCTTGTTTTTTTTTGTTTTTTGTGTGCGTATGACGCGCGCGTGGCGCTCGATTTGTACGACGCCGTTTTTGTACCGAACGACTGCGCGGAAGCGTCGTTGCCTTGAAGCTCGCTTCCACGCCCTATAATTTTGCTACCAATGCAAGGGTGCGCGCGAAATGCTCGCTTCTAATTGCCGTCGCATTTACCTGATTTAGCGATTGCAGTCGTCGCGGCTAACATTTGCGCGCGTTCATCGCGGCACTTTTGAAGTTGCCGTCCATCCTTTTTGCTTTTTATATCACCAGAAATGGAAAGTTGACATTCCACCACTAACAACTCTGAGGTAAATGCAGATGCACCGTGTGTGCCTGATGCTGATTGCCGACTGCAGACCGTGCTCAATCGTTTCTGCCTAAATACGAACGTCTTTTTACTCTAAATACTGCCTGCGTCCGCCTGCTCTGAGCCGCACCCAGGACATTTCATAAAGGAATCGCTGATAGCCAAGCCAGGCCAGGTGAAGCGAAGCTAAGCGTACCTTATTTGTACAGCAAAAAACGCCGAAACGCCACAATGCCATTTCTTGCAGCTAAAAAATTCCTCCTGGTCCAGGACTCGAGCTCGGAACCATCGCCTTTCCAGTGTAGCCGCTCAACCACCCAGCCATCTGCTAGCCCCATGGTTAGCTCAGCTGGTAGAGTGGCTGGCCCGGAAAGGCGGTAGTCGCCGGTTCTAGTCCAGAACCACAACCCATTTTTTTCAACTGCAAGACTTTTCTTCCGAGGAACGCGTATGAGTGTCCTTTGTAACAATTGCTACGATTGGTGGATGTCTCATTTTCTCTTTATCAATTAATTCTCGCCACCTTCAGAGTTTCTGCAGAAGTGTTACGTTAAAAATAATAATAATAATAATTTTATTGCCATAACAAATATACGAAGTCCTGTCGGACATGGCCCTCCATATATGGCTAAGCAATACATTGAAATAGGAAAACAATCAGATATCAAAGAAGAATAACGCTGTTACGTAAAGCCCGCGACAATTACATTTGGCTGCGGAAATTTATTACAGCAGTACATAGAGTTCAAGCTTACGTAAAAAGAACGAACAGACAAAAAATGCAAGAATTGAAATCTTTGAAACAATTTCTACATAGACGTTGCATGAGATAAGAAGGCAAAGCTCATGCGAATACGCAACATGTTTAGCCTACAGAGCACGGACCATCTTTTTCAGTGATATTTTCTAAGTTGCTGTGAAATTTCCTCTGGCAGATTGTTGGACAGATTAGGAACGTACACACACCGCCGGGTCTCACCGTATCTCATTGCGGAACGGGGCACGGTGAAACGCAAACTAGAACGAAGCATGCGCGCAGGTTTATGCTCTACTTTGAAATCCAAGTCCCAAAAATTACGTAACACCACTGTTTGAGCAAACAACGAGCGGAACGAACGAAAACATACGGCGGTAAATATGTTTCGAGATGAAAGTAGAGGAGAGTTATACGCTACACTTTCGGGCATGTTTTTTATTATTTTTTTTTTAAGTGTCCACCCGGCTCTCCCAACTCGTAGAACAGAAAGCGAGAATTGTGATGCCATACCCTAATATTCCGTACGCAAGTGAGTGCACAATTGTATTTTTTTTTGCCGGAAAAGGAACTATACTTTTACACTGATAAAGTACCCAGGCAACACTTCGGAGTTTGCTACATAAATGCGCTAAATTCGTTTCCCACGACACGTTTCAGTAAAAAAATACACCCATGTACTTTATTGACTGCACATACACCACTGGAGTACAACTTCATGACGAACAAACCTTATTGTGCAAATAGACATGTTCATCTATCAACGTCACCTTCAAGGGATTTCTGAAACAAAGCAGCATTGTTTTTGAATTATTGATTACAAGGAAATTTTTAGAAAACCAATCAGTTACGTTATAGACACCTTTATGTGGCGTATTGATCGCCGATTTGTAGCGTAATTGCTTGGCTAGTAGAACGGTGTCATGAGCGTATCGAAAATTCGACATTGTAAACATCAGTGGGAATGACCACGCCGACGACAAAGCCTCCCGATCTGCACATGAAAGTGGTCAACGAGTCTTCATTCCACTTTCACGAACAGACGCTGCGGCTGGGCTGCGATTGATGCCCCGTGATTGTACATTGCCCCTGTGGGACTCAAATGTTTTCATCATGTGTCGGTTGCGTTCGCTGTCTCCGGACATATGGATGCACCTCCCGTCTGGGTTACCACGACGTGAACAGACCATGCTCTACCGTCTGTGGCTAGGCGTTGCCTTTATAAACTCATATGCTTTCCTCATTGGAATGGCCAACAGCCCCACGTGCAACACATGAAACATCGACGAGACGCTCACACATATTATCTGTGTCTGCCCGCGATATAGTCCTCAGAGACAAGTGATGTGCATAGTACTGGAACAGTTGGACAATCGTCCACTATCAGAACTAAACGCTTTAGGACAATGCTGCGATAGAACATCCGCGTTGAAGGCCTTACTCACCTTATTAAGGTTCGTGCGGTCTACGGGGCTTCACGACAGACTCCAAGAATGCCGCCCCCTACCGCTCTGTAGTGTACGCGCTTTGTTCGTGCTTGCCTCTCTTTCTTTTTCTATCTCCCCCTTCCACTCTGTTTCTCTTTTTATCCCCCTTAACCCTTCCCCCTGCGCAGCGTAGCCAACCGGAACTACCTCTAGTTAACCTCCCTGCCTTTCTGTGCATTATCTTATCTCTATCTCTCTGCATTTTGAAACAGTGGACGCAAGATCATTCATGAAAATATTAAACAGTAGCGGGGCTATGATAGACCCTTGAGGGACTGCAGCTTTAATAGGCAAAATAGACAAGAGTGATTGCCTAATACAAGTGTTTGCGATCTATTCGACAGATAACCTTTAAGAATGTCATGAAATGGTCCCCGGAAGCCCAATACATCTAATTTGTTCAACAGAATGTCGTGGTTAACTGTCTCAAAGGTTTTACTGATATCTAGGAATAAAGCAATGCTAAACAAATTTTGGTCGAACGCGGAAGAAAACAGAGGAAAATAATAATAATAATAATAATAATAATAATAATAATAATAATAATAATAATAATAATAATAATAAGAAGAAGAAGAAGAAGAAGAACAAAGCATGACGCGTCCACTGCGTTGCCATTCGTCTTTCGAGAGCCGACGCAGCGAAGAAGCTTTCCGCGTTTACGCATAACCTAACATTGAGTCATTGGAATTCACCCGACTTAAATAGCACACGCCTTCATACCCTGTGCCCTAATTTACACCTCCGTATTCTACCCAATATACTACGGCGTGACTGCACCCATCTAGGCCGTCTATAGCTTAGAGTAGCATGTTCAAATGCCTAATCATTCGTGATCGGCATGGCCGATAGTCCTCTTTGTGACTTCTCCGGGTGCAGGGAAACGATCAGGTACCTTTTTTTTGCGAGCGTTCTCGTTTCGACCCGCAAAAAGTAGAGTTCTCAGCCACTCTATACCAGCTTAAGAAGCACCCACTCACGGAAAGTAACATTCCAGAACACTGCTTTGTACGGACATCAGCGCGAGCCGCTATAAGGCACTGCTGAGTTACTTAAGAGATACCGCACTGTGTGGCAGATTGTGACATTTTGTGACGTTGAATGTATTAGTGGGACATAGACACTGTATTGACTATGTAACGCTTTCGCCGATAATGTGACAGTGGCCGCCGGTACAGTTCTGGACTGTTTTTTTTTCGTTTCTTTATTTTCTTTCATCTTTCGCACCCCTCTCTCTTACCGCGGTACAAGGTAACCAAGCGGAGGTATCCTCTAGTTAACGTCCAAGTCTTTATTTTGCTTTTACATCTCTCTCTCTTGACCATTATGCAAAATATTATATTCTAACTTATTCTTGGCACCATCGTATGCTGGCCACGTTCTAATACATACCTGCCGAATGGATCTGCAATTCAACTTGTCTGGAGAATACAGTTTTCAATTTAGAGAGCGAACCTCAACCTAACCTAAACAGGAAATTCCAAGTTAACATTAGATGAGTAAAGGGCTGTTCGCGTCGGGAATGGAAAATCCGCTCAGGGCTTTGTAGATGCCGCAGAAGCACATCTCTGGCGCCACTCGATATGGAAACGCTCGACTCTTTTGTCATTGCAAATTCTGTGTGTCTAGAGGCGTGGTGAAACCTAAATGCAAATCGCAACCACGAAAAATTTCCATTAAAACAGACTTCATGTCGAAGGCTGAAGGTGACTTTGACGAAGTGTGAGACGCCAAAGATCTAGTACGTTTATTCGCATAGCTACCCACATTGTGCTTTACGCCCACTATCACATTGTACCTTTTTGTTTTCCTTTTTCTTTTGAACGTTATTTCTTTTTACCAAGCATGTTATGATATACTCTCATGCCGTGATTTAGGGCCCAACCACGCGTAATGCTCGATCTTCTACGAACGTTGATGAGGCCGAAAGGCGATGGGGCCTTCTTTTGAAAACTTTGCTGACATTTACTCGTAGGATAAGTCGTTGAATCTAAACGGCGAATGCGAGCCAACACTGGAGCGTTGGCTCGCAAAACAACAGACTCAGCACTCGCCTTTTTCCGTGATTGTAAAAACTGATCCCGGCTGAAACGCCAAAGTGAGCCAAGCTCTTATGCGATACTCCTTTTCGGCCTTGCCTCCGCAAATATTTCTCTCTTTTTTTGTCATATCTTTGTAAACTCTCGTTTTCTTCTTTCTTTTGCAGGCTCCTCGAATGCGCAGAGACAACAAAGTCCGTTTCGAGAACCGCAGGCAATCCGGCGTTTTCGCGGAGCCCCACGGCGACACCGGCTATTTTGAGGCAGTTGCTTTCTTCTCCCAATCTCAAATGCCCCTCCCCGCTGAGACAAGCGAGAGAGAAGAACGAGCAAGCGCGAATAAAGACACAACGAAAAGAGTGCGGGGACAAACGAGGCTTCGAACGCAACGGCGGACATTGCCAGAGTTGAAACACACACACTCACGCAAAAAGCGGGAGGCCGAGAGACAAGGAAATCTCGGAGCACTATACTGGCTGGCCAGCCAGGTTTCTATCGCGCCAGTCGGCTCAGCCTTGCGGAGGAAGACGCAAGGAAGGAAGAGAAGGCGGAGGGAGGAGTACGCCTTCATGAGAGACCGGAAGGTTATTAGAGCCGGGTATATCGTTTTCATGCTACGATGGTTTCAGCCCGGCGTCCTCTCTCACCATCTCCCTCTCTCCCAAGCAATTGCAAAGGCTGCGCGATGGATGCTTTCTTCCCTGCCTCTGTGCTCAGCGGCAGTACTGCGCGGCGCGCAATTTTTGCTACCGAACCCGTATACGAAGCCACCGCCACTCTGCACTCTACCGCGCACTCACGCACGCACGCACACCGGCAATCATCAACGTTCCCTCGCCGATGTACGCCCTTTGTTGTTCCATATCAACGGCCGCCCGAATCTGTATCTGTCTTCGTCCAAGCAAACGTTGATTTCGCGGTCGTTTTTGTTGCTACCGTCTTTTCTGTTTGCTATTTATTCAGAACGACGAGGAGAATTCGGCGTTTGCGTTTCATATTGCGCGCTCCTTTCGGGCCGCTTCGCTCCCGACGTTACGCCGCCTCGGTCAGTCGAAAGCCTTTCTTCGTACACGGCTCCTCATGAGCTTCAAGCCCGAAAGATTGCGAAATCTGGAGGACATGCGCACCTCCGAGCGTGCCGCGTGCTTCTGTTTTCGTTGCAACAAGTATTGTGTAAGCAAATTGCAAATTTGTATGGCAAATATTGTAAGCAGTCACTACATGTCGCTCTGGACTTTGTACTGTGCTTTCGGCGCTGGTGCCGATATATGAGGTCACAATCGAGTGATCGTGTGTATTGTGCTTTATATACATATATATATATATATATATATATATATATATATATATATATATATATATATATATATATATATATATATATATATATATATATATATATATATATATATATATCAACATACATAAATAAACCATGCCGCTATATGATCACGGGCGTCGACCTGCGGTTTCGACGTTGCGCGTGAGTTTACAGAGGAGCAACAAAAACTTCCAGTAGCCAGCCATTTTCATAAGACTGGAACGCTGTCTTGTAGGCTCATCAGCGCTAGCCGCTATAAAGGCGCTGCTGTGTTACTTGAGTGTATGACCAATTATGTGTATGTTATGTGTATGTGTGTATGTAATTATGCAATTAGTGTATGACATTCCGGAGTGTATGACCAATTATGACGTTAAACAACGACAGATGCTCAAAAGTAATCCGTAGTGCCCCCCTCCCCCCTACGGCACGACTCATAAGCAAACCATGGTTTTGGCATGTAAAACCCCAGAGTGTGTGTGTGTGTATATATATATATATATATATATATATATATATATATATATATATATATATATATATATATATATATGAAATTGTGACACTACGTGACGGGGAATGTATTAGTAGGACGTTGACACCATATTGTTTATGTAATGCTTTCACAGCATGGTGTGATTGTGTATGCAGCTGTGATCTGCACACGAGTAACTCCCCACAACTTCTACACATGCTAAACTACTGCAGCAATGATGCTGCGTTGTCAGCAGGTACTGCTGTGTTAACCATTTTCGGAAATGTGAAAGTTTCCGCGGGTTGCCGAGTCGTTCTTTGTTTATATATTAGAAATACTGCAAGCCAATGATTTGGCTCGCGCAGGAGGTGCTTCATGTAAAACACAAACGTATGTAATCAAACAATGCAAGAGATGAACACAGAAGATTATACATGCCATTAAGAAAAAAGAAGCGTGTCATGAAATTTGTTTAACAAATGTGTTCATCAAAAGGGAAAAATCACAAAACACATGTGGTAGGAATGCTTAACAAAACCACCAGAAGCGTAGAATAAGTAGTTAAGCTAGGAATTCAAAGCATGGCACTGCATTTCATCAACAAAATGATTAGAGGTAAATATGCTAGCTAGCAAGGAACTACCCTCCGCGACCGTGTGCGGGAAGAAACTATGTCGAAATGCATTTTCGAGAGCGAAGGTTGGTGCCGAAGAATTTTGATGACTGTGCCGTGTTGTACTCGTACTAAGACGCTTAACAGATGTTTGGAGAGCTAAGTTAACCTTTCCGGAGAGGCAGTTGCGTAGAAATGATAGGCTACTAACTTTTCTATGGGCTTCCAACGTATCGGTACATTATTGAGTTTCATTAGATCTGAAGAAGAATCTAGGCGTTTGCACTTTCCAAAAATAAGTCTAACTGCTTTCTTTTAACTTTTTTCAAGTTGCGTGATATATTTTTCTAAGGCTGATCCCACATGATGGAAGAATACTCCGGTTCTGACCTGATGCAAGCATTGTACGCTAGAAGTTTTGTACTAATTTGTGCATTCTTTTTAAATTTTGTTTTGAGGAACAATAGTTTTTTGAGGCTGGCTATACAGATATCCGATATATGTCCTGACCCCGTGAACTTCTTTGCTAGCGTAGTGCCAAGGTATTTAAGCTTGTCAACTTCTGAAATGGGATTGTTATGAATTGAGTACGTAAATGCACTAACTAGCTTTTTCCTAGTAACAGGGAGTACTACTGTTTTTACGGAGCTTAAACCATTTTCCAGCGAGTGCACCAGACTCCAATTGCAGATGCTGTTTTGAAGCAACATGTGATCATTAGCAGAGGATATATCTTTGAATACTACACAACGATCAGTAGACAACCGAATGAATGCCGTACCGCCAAACACCTCAACTAAATCATTTACGTGAATAAGAAACAACAATGGGCCTAAAAGACTGCCTTGTGGTGCTCCCGAGGTAACGGGAAGTACAGAAGGTTTGCATTTTCTTATTTCTACAACTTGACTTTTATTCGAAAGATATGCACTTCTCCATCGGACAATGAAGGAAGTCAGGCAGTCGTGTTTTATTGGTACAATAGCTTACCATGTGGCACTTTATCAAAAGCCTGCGAAAAGTATAGGAATAGAATATCAATCTGTCCAGAGATATCAAGTACACCCAAGATCTCATGCACAGTTTAAAGCAGCGGAGTGACTGTGGACATAGCTGTTCTGAAGCCATGCTGATGTGATGACAAGACTTTTCTATCGGCAAGACATTCTTGAATGCAACATGCAATAGCATGTTCCAAGAGCTTGCAACAAGCGCTTATCACTGCGACAGGGCGGTAATTATTTACAGAAAGCCTGTCACCTTTCTTGTGGATGGGTGTAAGACGTGCGATGCGCCAATCACTTAGGATACCACTTGTAGCTACAGGCAGGTTAAACCGGTTCGTCAAAAATCCAGAAATCTGCTCAGCGTAGCGGCTGAGAAATGCGTTTGCAATGGCGTCAGAGCTTGCCGACTTTGATATTGAGATTAAGAAGCATAGCAATGACACCTTCACGAGTAATTACTATTGTTTTGTCCATTATCGCTAGGGATCCTGGACAGACGTGTTCGTCTAGATCAGCAAATACGGTCTGAAAATGCGGATAAAAAATTTCGGCGATTTCCCTTGGTTCATGTGTAATTCTGCAATTTATTTTAATTTTTTTATCTCCTCATTATGTCCACTTTTGTGGGGCCAAAATTTTTGGGGGTCAGCCGTAATAAATTCTGCCAAAGCCTTGCTGAACAAATTCTTTTTTGCATGTATAACTATTCTCATTAAATCACATTTTAATTCACTGAACTGAGACGTCGGAGTAGAGTGCTGTTTTCTGAGGCGCTTTATTCTCCGTTTCGTATGTATTATAGCCCGACTGATCCAATGATTTCTGTGACGCTTGCAATCTTTCTTTTTTTGATCAAATGAAATTACCCATGCAATACTCTCTAGGCGAGTGAAAATTTCTCAAACACGCTCAACATCAAGACTGTAGGATCAAGATGCATGTCCAAATAATCAATTGTGGCCGTGTCGTCAGCCAAGTTGTAATCTCTAATTACAGTCGAAGAAAAAATTTTTCTATTTTGAACAACTTTTTAGTCCAGTTAAAAGTTACCAATTTATAGTCCGAAATTCTGGGTTCCGCGGGAACAGTTCCAATGCTAAGCATTTCGGTAACAAATAGCAGATACACAGCTGAATTTCAGCGAGTGCAACGTTTTTAATTCTACAAAGGGATGCTTTATCCTATCGGTACTACGGGAAACGGCGTATAGTAAATTAAATAAAATAATATTTTGGAATGGGAACTTGAGGCAGTAACACTGCCGCGAATAAATGAAACGGATAATATCGTATGTGCCCTTATCAATGTCGTCAATTGCCTAATACTTAGCGTTATTTACGCTGACGCAGCGAGTTAATGAGATGCAAATCAAATGGAAAGACGAAATTTTTCGATTGGGTCCCTGCCCACGAGTGGCGTGATTGGCTTCACAAAATTCTCCACAGCAGTGGAGCATAAGCCACTTGAGTACGTCTGCTGAGGTCACTGTGTTTGTATATGGTAGTGGTGAAATGCATAAACCAAATCTGGATTTTAGTTTCCGTGCTCTTCAGTCTTACCACTAACAGATGTTGGGTGCACCGTGGGGATGTTCAGGTATTCCAAACTTAATAAAATCTTCAGCTGCTGCAAACACATTGAAAGCCCATGAATCCCGCTTATGCTCGGCAGGTTCGCTTTGTCGAGCTCCATAACAGTAGCCTCAATAAGGTGCTCGCAGAAGCTGCACTGCCGGTCAACACGTATGCACAGTCATGCAAGAACACCCTCTAACCTCTGCATAAACAAATACCGTGAACGCCAGCTGCTAGCCAGGTGAAGGCCCTTTACTATGGTGACCGGAGAGAAGTAACTACATTAACGTAAAGCAGGCAGCGCGTGTCAGCGACAAAAAACCAAAAAACTAAAAATTATCATAAATAAGAAACTGTTACGCACTTACTGCATGTCCCGGCAACCACTACACTGGCGGTGGCACCATAGTCTTGTTTTCGTTTTGTTTTTTCGCTTGGCAACATTGTGAAAAGCCCGCCCGTTCGATGAGCACTATTCACCAAGACAATTTTTCGGGAGATCTGAGGATGTATTTATTAGCTGGATCGAAGTGGGGCGGGTGGGGGGGGGGGGGAGGGCTGGCCACCAGCTCAGATTTTAATCAGCTGCCTAGCCACGTCTTTGCAAGCAAGCAAGGTCACGAATACAATGCCGAATGATAACCGCGAGCTCATTAGGTTACTAGTTGAAACTATATATACACGATGAACTGTCTTCTTGTGAATTTGAAAGTTTCTGGCACGAAAAAGATCGAAGCTGAGTTAAGTGTTTTAGAAAGTTAACGATGTAGCGAAGACTAAAGCTCGCATTGAGCGATATTGTCTGTAAACGTGGACACAAAGCCAACGTACTTGCTGTCCACACGGAAAGCAGAAAACATTCTGCAAGGAAAATATTATAATAATAATAACAGCAACAACAAAGCGAAACTATTTACACCCTTGGCTAATCTACTGCGAAGAGGAATAATCGATGTTTTCGCTCGCTCGGTTTCTCTGAGTGCTTTCTCCACAGGCGTCTCGCTTTGCAGAATACTATAACCCGCTTTCCACGTCGATGCTCTCATAGTTTGTACTAAAAGTTTTGTACTACAAGGTTCGTGTCAAGCAGCTTTAAGTTACTCAACGTTTCCGTTTAACTAGGACAACTAGGGTTATCTCACGCCGTATAATACTGTCAAGAGATATCTTTATATCTTCCACTGTCTTAATGATGAAGCTTTTCTCCCTATCTCTTTCCACTCCTCCATAAAGAACACTGAAAATTGCCGATAGGATCATGAGACTAGCGTAAGCAGGTTCTGCACGGACAAACTTCGTTTCCCAGTACGCAAGTGTCTATCGCAGTAAGACATTTGTTACGTTTTTTACGACTTGGCTACATATGACTAACGCTGACATATATGCTGAACACCGATTGAGCACGACAGCAATAGATATTGCACAAACATTTTATTTTCAGTCTATTTTTTTTTTCAATTTTTCTTTTCACCTCACCCCGTTTCACCCCGTTTCACACTCAGGAAATGCATGGACAAAGAGAGAGACAGAGAGAGAGAGAGAGAGAGAGCGATAAGAAGCAAGGAACCAGGTATTAAACCTACTTGTCTGCACCTGAGTGAGCCACTGTCTTTGGTATTTTCTAGATATGCACTACAACGACTGCATGTTATCACTATGTCGGAGATACTCCGTAGTCACAGACAAGAAAAAAACTAAATCAAGCATATCAATTACCACACAATCTAACAAAGGGAAATTACTCAAATTAGACATATAATAGAAAAAAAAACGCTTTAGCCGAGAGGAAAATGGAGTTGAACTCTTGCGTCCAAGAGAACTGACATCGTTGAACATATTGTCATGGACTACCTGCCGTGGTCGCCTAGTGGCCTTGGCGTTGCGCTGCTGAGCTGAGGGTGTGGGATGCAATCCCGGCCGCGGCTGCTGCATCTTTATGTGGGCGAAATGCAAAATCACGCCCTGCATTGGGCGCGCATCAAAGAACGTCCCGTGGTCCATTGGTTTCGCAGTTGAAGAAAAATTCGTTCTGGTCCGGGACTCGAACGCGAGACCAACACCTTTCCGGGGCAGCCGCTCTACCATCTGAGATAACCAGGCTGCTAGCCGATGGTAGGGCGAAGTTGAAATTATCAACAACTCGAAACAAAGGCAACATTTTGACGTAATAGTTCAGTTGAAATTAATTGCTTTTCATCACATTGCGGGTTTCCGCAGAACTATTACGCCATAAAAATATGTTGTTGCCTAAATTGTATAGCAAGGCATACTCGCTCGCCTCAAATCACATGAACTTCAAGATTGCAGTAGGTCTCCTGGGCACACTTTCAAACAACTTTTCTTTGGTTATGTGCTGTCCTCCATCGATAATAAAGTGAAAGTAACCGCTTCCAGTTTTGAAAACTACAGAAACATGCGGACATTATTTCCGTCTTCGAACGCAGCATGAAAGTCACCCATTGGCTCTAGACATAATGGGACGAGATAGACGTTTGGTTCATAAAGGAAATTCGAGAAAATCATGATATATTGCTAAGAGAATAATTTCGGAATTCAGAGGCCGAATATCCTCCATGGGTACTTACTTTTCACAAAATCGGTTTGTCAGTAGACGGGATATTCAGAAAGAGAGACACGTTCATTCAAGCTTCTCAGCAACTGGCACTTTACCAGGTGTGTATGCCGTATTCAGGATACAGACACGTCTATCAGATGGCTCCAGTACAGCAACCTCTTCAACTTCAGCGTTCATTATGTCGCAGCTCAATAAACAAGAATCATTTAAGTTATCTCCTTTGACTTCGTCGACAACGGCTGAACTATTCGCGGTCCTATGTGCGATAAAATTTATAACGTGAGTAAGACGTGTGTAAAGATTAGTAGTTTTCAGCGATTCACAAGCGGCTCTAACATCACTCTGAAGCACAAAAGGCAAAACATTCAGTGATAGTATAGTATACGAAACACTTAAATACCTTCCAAAGGCCAGCCACGCGAAGCGTGAAATAGCATTCCAGTGGATACCAGGGCATTGTAACATTCCTGGCAACACAGCAGTCTATGAAGCAGCATGACAAGCACACCTCACGGATGATGTGGTCCCGCTCCGAATATAAAAAAAGATGAATTGCGCTGCATTATAAGGGCAATGTCTTTCGAAATGTGTAGAAATACGTGGTTTGACCAAAATTCTAAGAGTTCTGATTTGTATCATATTGATCCGTTTATTGAATTCAAATTTTCATTGTTATGGGACAGAATTATGCAAACCCTTATTCATCGAAGAAGGCTAGGCACTGTCTACACAAAACATTTCTTACATAGACTTGGTCTTGTCGAAACCCCCGAATATGATTGTGGATTTGTAGGTGGAGATATACATCCCTTCCCTCTATATTTCCCACACCACGGCACACCGAGACGCCGACTTAAATCAGCTCTAATGACATTAGACCGCAGACCTTTCAGTTTAAAGAAACTTTTGGGTCCTTGGCCAACAACGGCCTTGCAGAAGAGCGCTTTAAAAGCACTAAAGACTTTTCTTGAAGACAGCGGCAATGTTGGCCGCTATTAACGCTTTTATTGTTCCTTTCATTTAAGTGTCACTGTATATATGTATGTGTTTGTGGACTATGTTATGCTGACTGTTCTGTTGTGAATATATGTGATAATGCATTTACACGATCTAGTGTACCACTCACTGACTAGAGACTGTATTATTAGTTGACAATATCATTTGTATTTTTGATACTTTTTTCTACAGAACTGTGGAACCATTTAGCATGTATATTGCATGTACCATGTATTTATTACGTCGTAGCATTACTGTGAAAACGTTGCTTGACAAGTCCTGGTGCTTGTATGAAAAGGTTTTTTTATATGTAATCTTGAACCCTTTATGTTGTAGGCTAGGCCCATTTGAGAGCTAAGGAGTAATAGGCGCCTTAAATTGTGCGTCGGCATCTCCTTATATCACATCAATAAAACGAAGGTAACCGCCACAATACATTAAGTTATCCATAAATGAAGCAGCAGTACGATACGCCTTGTTGCTACATCATCATGCAACACTGATCCATAGTATAGTAACATAACATACCAAACGATGTGGAACAGCCAGTGTTGCAATGACATACGACAGTGCTTGTTTCCTCTGGTAGTCTCTCTCTTTAAAACCAGCCGCCAGCGACAACACCCGCACGTGACGTCACTGCACTAACACTTTAAAACTAACACGCGGAGGATGACGAGACCGCCTTTGACGAAGATAGGTCCTCCTATCGAAACGTTGGCCAGCCTTTCTCAGGAACCTTATCCCTGCTTACAAACTTTATACCACAGTTTATCTTTATGTGCTTTTTAGGGACCTTTCACGATGACTCAGTAAATCAAGACGCATATTGTTCGGGCGAAAATGCAGGTCCAATTCTGAGGCTAAAATGAGAAGCAGCGACCGTCTTGCAACGTCTCTGACTATGCTCTGTTCTTTTATTTATTGCTGCTATTGTTTATTCAGCATTGAAGTTATAGAGAAATATACTGCTTACGAAATATAAACGCGCCAAGAAGGAAAACAGATTCATTGAAACATAAAAGCTAAAAGCTTAAATATCAAATTGAGAGAATCGCATGAATGTGCATTGCATTAGACCTTTGGCAGCTTAAGGGGAAAAATATCAGTCTTAACTCTCGCCTTTTATTCTGTAAACCAACTTTACGAACAACAGAATATTTTTAAAAATGAGTTTAAACTGCAATCATTGTGTTTTCACCGCTTTGAGATATTTTTATCTTGCTGATAGCTGCCATGAATTCTATCTCTTAGTGAAACAAGGGACTTACGTAGTACGTATGTCTGATCGCAACGCAAGATTCTCATCGGCGTATGTACAAAGTAGTGCATAACTGCAGAAACATTTATAGCTGCTGTCTTCATGGGCTAAACAATGTTAATTTCCTTTCCAAGTTTATGAAAGCTAAAACATCTTTCACGATTGAAAGTGTATATATTAGAAATTGTAAATATTCTGACTTTCGTACATCCTAAGGACAAGAAAAGTTGTTGAAAATGTACCAGACAACAAATTATGAAACTAGCAAGAACGAACAACTGAAAAGAATACTTAAAAGCCTAATATTAAGGTTGTTAAGCCGAAAGTAGCCGCCACTGGGGACTAAATACACTACAAATTGTACAGCTCGCTCAGACATTTTCCTTTTTCTAATGCCTGTATTTTGAATCATTAGTGTTCAAGCAAATCGACGAACAAGAATAGAAGATCCTGTACGCGACACAGGAGTTTTAAGCGAGAACGATGCGATCCGCGCCAAGCCCTGAAAACATTGAGTGAAGTAAAAAAAATAAATAAAAAGAACTGAAGCACTAGACAATTTGCCTGTCTCAGTTTAATTGCTTCGTCTAATGACTTCTCTTATAGTCCAATGCATCGGAACGCCTTTTCTATATACGCCCTTCCACGAAAATGCATATAATTGCCCATAACTTCCTTTTTGCATCGAAGACTGCCGAGAGCACACGTTTCCGTCTGCATTCTGCACACTTTAAGCTTCTTTAACTGCATATTAAAATTTTGAAGCTCCTTCGAATTTTCTTTTGATATATGAAGGAATGAAAAAAAAAACATTATTGAGGTGGATCTCGGATGGCAGTATTCCAGCACAGCTTACTAATGTGTGCATGCGTGTGTATGCCTGCGCGTGTGAGCGTGTGTATGAGGGTGGGGTGGGGGAGGTTGGTGCGCATGTGCATGTTCATTAACTTCGCAACCAAACAAATTCTAAATATATAAACACAAGGGTTGGTTCGTTAACTAAGAAAACATTGTTGTGGTTGTATGCATTTTATAGCTGCACTGACATATATATATATATGTACGTACATATGACAAAGCCTTGTCGCCTATAGCAACGTTCACCTTCATGCTCTACATCCGCCACCAAAGCCGTGAGTGATGGCGTTGGCAGACACCGCCAAGGCTAACTATAGCAGACCAATAAACACCCAACAAAGTGGACGGGAAAACGACGTCGTGGTAGTTCAATTCGGATGAGCATCGCACTTGTGACACAAAGACGTGGGTTTGTATCCCATTTGCGACCTGTTGATTTCTGACTCGTTTCCATTTTCTTCGATATATAATTGCCCGAAAAAAGCGGCGTCTGGTCCAGAGAGCCAAAAAATGTCATCATCAGGAATGGCTCGTATCTCCGTGCTATGACTGAATGAAGGAACGAACGAAAGAAAAAACGAAGAAGAAAAAGGAAAGAATTAAGAAGCAACGAAAGAACAAAGAAAGCAAGAAAGAAAGAAAAAAGAAAGAAAGAACGGAAGTACCTTTAGGTAGTTCATTAGGGGATCTCATGTGTCACTGAGGAGAGAGAGAGAACTAAACTTTGTTCGAGGTGTAAATTAGCTCCTCAAAGTCACACTACTAATTTGTGCCGTTGAGAAGGTCGACCTACAGCACCATACGTTTACTCTACACTGCGGATCGTTATGTCATGCAAGAAGTCTGACCCTTCCAATCATGTTACTTAATACACTGTCATGAGTCAGCAGGCCTTCGCCTTCACGTGTTACAGCAGCGTAACACGCTCTCGAACTTTCTTTTTGCCTCCTTGCTTGCCTTGCCATTGCGTGTTGGCTTCATATGGTTGTGACTTACGAAAACCGGGCCACTCAGACCCCCTTTTCGGTGTTCATGCACACATGCACACATACATTGGCAAAATAAAAATTATATATATATATATATATATATATATATATATAGCGGCAATAAACTTAATTCATCGAAATAACAGAAAGCATAATGGTGTTTGCGAGTGCGACTGTCTTTTGGTAAAGGCAAGTCGAATTGTCTACTCGCCGCACGTGTTCCGAAACATACCGTTAGATCACCTGAGAAAACTGAATAGACTCTTTTTAATTTCGCAGAACTCTAGAGAGAGAGAGAAAGAGAGAGAGTAATATAGGAAGGCAGGGATGTTAACCAGTCAATAGTCTGGTTGGCTACCCTACGCTGGGGGAAGGGAGAAGGGGAAGCGAGAGAAGGGAGAGAGAAGGTGTAGATACGTGTACGGACAGCACTTGAGTTAAAGAAGCTCGCGCAAACGAGAAGTTCTGACAAAGCATAAAAGTGCCTTCACTCGGTCGGGACGGTGCTCTAGTAACGTCTGTTCACTCAGAGGACGATCATCTAATTTTCTCAGTGTGTTGCTAGAGCCTACAAATACACTGGGCGGCTTTTGTGTGCGCGCGTGTGCGTGTGTACATGGGTGTGCATGTGTATTTCAAGTAGCCATGGAGACTGGGATTCAGCGTTGATACCGGCAAATAGCGCAGTGCCTTGTCGCATCAAGAGAAATCGGTACACCGAAAATGTTCAACCTTCTAAGCAGAGCCCTCAATGACGCGTAGTCATTTCTACAGAAAAAAACCCTTCGTGCCGTGTCTTAGACTAAGACGCAGACGATACCGAACCATCACCTAGCTCGCCTGTCGTAGTAAAGTCAGCAGCCCGTACTAGGCGGAGAGCCGAAAAGAACAGAGATCTTGGAGGAGGGAGGGAGAGGGCAGGGAGTTTGTAGATTTCACGGACCGCCACCCATTCCTGAAAGGCAATTCATCCTGTTTCGCTGATACGCAATGCAGAGAAAGAATGAGGAGGAGATTGGGTGGAAAGCGGAGTGAGAACAGGCGGTGCGAACATAAAATGCTCCTGCGAACTTGAGCTGCGTCTCCTCCTCAGCAGTTGGATATCTGCACCACCCCACTTTTGAGCGGGAGAGTTAGAAAAAGGACGCAACAAAGGAGAATCAGTAGTCTCAAGGATGAAGACGAGAGAGCAACGGAATAAATGAAGGGCAGACGCGAATGCGCGAAAAGCGCATTTCAGAGTGAAAGCTCCTTCAAGTGACGAAGAATCGGGAGTGAAAAAAAAGAAGGCAGAATGAGTGAGGCGAGGCTTGGGCGGAGCAAAGCTCGAAGAATAGAAAAAAAAAACAAAGGAGATGGAGGTGATACAGGAAGCTGGGAAGAAACGACGTACAAAGGGTTTCACGAAGACCGTCGGATGCGCTTCCTGCTCGGCTGCTTTGAATTAATGAGCGCAGCTCAGACCGGAGCCCATACTTCAGCGCCCGCCGCGCAACCGTTTTCTAGGATGCAGCCAAGGAGCGAAGAGGGGAGAGCGTGCGCTATCGTCGCAAGACATTTGGATGGGTCATTACGCGACGGTATCGTGTCCGGTGCTCGCCGGCGCGTCACTCTCTCCTAGCGTCGCCTTCCATCCTTGTTTCGCGACCCGGTAAATAATAACACTCGCAAGCGACGTCTTCATTTCCGAAGTGGAAACTGAACGGCCTAAAAACAGTGGCGCGAAGGCTTCGTTCTGACGATTCGTGACCCGAGTCAGTGGGCCAGGGATTTTCGCTCGCGTGCTATAAGGACTGGTCGATACTTCCAATTCTCTAAAATTTTAGGAGAACGAAATGTACGCAGAGAACAGGCGAAAACCTTTCTGAAGTTAGGTTCAACGTTGCCTGACTTTTGTTATGGACTGGAGAGCCATTGTTAAGACAGCATGCTAAGTTCGCTTAATGCAAAGTTATCGTATTCAACTAGTCTATAAGACTTTACTTTGTTTGGGGGAGTGTTTGCTCGAAGAAAGTTTTGACTAAGGCCTCACAACTATCGACCACAACTCTTTCTTTTTTTTTTGTCATACAGTCGCCGGATTCGTATTCGTTTATTCTTGTCAGCCCGTGAATCTTCCTAAATCTACATACTTAAGAGGCCAGCATTTATTTCCATCATGCACGTTTTCTTATTTTGTGTGTTCGGTAATATTATTTCTTTTCTGCTCTGGAACGATGCATTGACTCATAGGAAGGCTTTCGCTTATAGCAGTTACAACATTTCTGTAAGCATACTTAAGCAGGAACAAAAAGACACCCTCTATAATTTTTCATGAATGACCACTACGTGTTGTTTTTGTCTTATGATCTACTAGTGGCATTGGCGCGCTAAGAGTTCACAAGCTTTATGCAAACTAAATGTATTTACAAAAGCAAAATACGCCCGCTGTGCCACCCTTCGCATGCCTTCTCGTCTGTCTGAACTTATCTGCATGTTCCAGACCCCTGGGGCGGGGGGGGGGGGGGAGAAAGCCGATTTTATTATTTAAAAAAGGGCAATAATGTTCTGGTGAGAGCTACGTAGTGGGGTGGCGCAGTAACGCGGCTTAACTTTTATAAAGGGGAAAGTCAAATGATGCTGAATTGGGGAGATTCCATATGTGCACCATCACTGGTGAGATCTCGACATGGGCGGTGGGCAGGTGGTTGGGGGGGGGGCGGGGGGAGAAGGGGGCAGGCATGCACCTCCTGTGCAAATTTTGATCGCGCTCGCCATTATTATGATGGGGAGTCACAAAGCAAGGGGAAAGTTTCGAGGAGGCTTTGCCATGACTCAGATGACTCAGTTTAGATTGTTGTAAGGGGCGTTTATCGAGTAATTTGTTCAACTAAAGCTTCCGTATGACGACCATGATGATCACTTGTTGTGGGAGGGAAAGGTGGACTATGTCCTGCGGAGAGAATCCTGTCGCTGTACAATAGCAGTGTTTAATGGTGCCAACCACATTAAAAGCTTGAAGGCCAAGCAAGCACATGCTCAACTCATATGACAATTTATAAATCGCGATTATGCATAAAAGTCACGGCATTTGGCATTGTGACAAATTATTTTCATGCTTGAGAAAAAGCAAGGAAACACAATAGGAATTCGCACACAATTTTCTAGAGCAGTTAAAATTGTGTGTGAATCGCTATCGTGTTGCATTGTTTTTGTCACACGCCCTAATAGCTTGTCCCAATAGTATTGCTATGATTCACAAATTGGTGGGAACAGGCTTTCAGACATCAAAGCCTTGAACGCTGCCAGTCTCTCTCCCGGCTGCACCTTCAGTTTCTTACCTACAAAATAAGAGGCAGATATCGATAGACGAGGAGTACATCAATAATGTAGCCGAAATTACATATATACATAGATGTGTCAACCAGAGTCCGGTAAGTTTCATGAGTGAAATAATGAGATGAATAGGTTAGCTATAGTTGGTAGTTGCACCCTTAGGAAAAGCGACGACAAAACAATAACAACAGACAAAAACAAGCACTCACTTGCATTTGTCCGTTCTCCGTGTCCTCCCTGTCTAGCACATATATACATGCCCTGCTTGTTTAGATGAATGGACATCTCTGATTGTTGTTTCTTTAGTATGCCTTCATTTAATTTTTTTTTGTAAAACCGTTCCACAAGTACTACCTCGTACTAATGCGAGATGCCTCAGTCCGCTTTATGATTATGTAATAATAATGAAAAGGAAATGCAATGGACGTAATCCTTACAAAGTGCCTTGGCCACAGGAACCACCGTGTCATGAAATAGCGAAGAGAAAGAACATGTCAGCGCTCTCCACACTCCATGCTCTTGTTTCTTCCTCGTATCTCCTAGATCCGCTTCAAAGAGCTGGTCAAGCAGACTCCAGACCAACAACGCGAGATTGAGTAGCGACAAGTAACTGGTCACCGAGAGCGCTGGCTCACATCACAGACGCGAGGCCCTGCAGAGCCCAAGCCCGAGAGGCTGCAGATGCGCGTACAGAGCCACGTACGGAGCAGTCGATACGCAGCGGGGCCTAACGCTGCCCCCTCGACCCACGTACTCACCTAACCCTCCCACTTCTCCCCGAGGCGCTGCAATACAATCAACGTCGGCGCCTGGGACGTGGCAGCCACAAATCTTTCTCTCGGTCGGTCGGGTGGGACGAGGAAACTTGTCTCCTCCTCCCGGTGGACTAGAGCGACGTAGACGAGCGCGCGTGTTTTGTTTTTCTGTTCGGACATACTGAGGTACAGGAACCTCGGATTAGGGCCAGGTTAGATCTCTATTAGGCGATGATTCGCGTCCCCTTCCACGAGAAACGACGACTGTGAGAACGTAAAAGAACAGCTAACACTCACGCGCGCACACGCCCACCCACACACACACACAAAGAGAAAAAAAAAACGATGCGCACACTTGGTGTTTCCAATCGATAAACGATAGCAGCGGAACAACGCGATGAAGACAACACTAAGAAGAAGAGTAGGGGACAACAGGATGGAAGTCGGCGCTTAGTTTTCTGATGTGCCAACAAGAAGGGTGGTGCGTAGTGTGTATGTGTTAGGTGCGTGGAGCCTTTCGCGGGCGTGCTGCGATGTTTTCCTCGGAGGAACGATGTAAGTCCCGACGAGCGAGTCCCCAGGGACGATGGACTGTAAAGGCGAAGACGTTCGATGCGTGTGTGTAGTGTTTGGATTTCGAAATCTTTCTTTCTCGAAGACTTGCCCGCCAAGCCGGCTTCTTGGGGCCACCGCCCGCTCTTCTCCTGATTTCGCGCAAAGCGTCGTTGTCGCGACTACTTTCACTACTCAAAATCGCGCAGCAGGAAGAAGACACGAAGCTCGCTTCAATTCTCAAAGCCTTGCGTGTCTTGACAGGTCAAACAAATGCTTCGACAAACTTTTTTTCCTTCTTCATCAGCAGTATTTCTCCGTTGTATCTCGCCATTGCTGATCCATATTTCTTTTACGTGCCGGAGGAGTCATTGTGGACTCTTTAGAACACGTGGTTCGTTTTTTCTCACTCCATCGTTTCTGTCTTACACGTGAATTCAAAGTGTGTTGGCGCAACATAAGAGCTTGAGATGCACTAAATTCTAGCTGAAAATCAAAAGTATTCTCGACGTCTTTTTTTTAAGTGTTGACATACAAAAGAATGACCACTGTAGTATTCATACATTTTCGCGGCCTCACCAAAATCTTTCGCAACGGTACACTCAGCGAAAAAGCTGTCGCCATCGCCTGCCACTTTCGATTCCCGCCGGAGAGGTTAGAGAAGAAATTCCTTTCATTGTTTTTCAGGTTTCTTTCAGGTGACTCTAAAGCTGAAAAGGAAGTCTAAACAGCTCACATATGTCTGAACAACTTAAAACACAACGGCTTTGGGAAAATATCTGACACCAGCGGTGAAACGCCGAAGGAAGTTCGATCCAACTCAAGTTACCGTTTTTTAACGTCCCTATTACGCCGTTAAATTTGAGAACGTTATGTTTCCGAGGAAATACGTGACTTCGGAAGCAAGTAAGGCTTGAAGTGTATGGTGCATATTTCTCGTCAGAAGAAAGTTCATTTGAAATGCGGATCTTTTTTGCAATGGTTCGACGCCCAAACGTATATTTAGTTCGAAAAACAAAGTGCGTTTTTGCTATGTATCAGCAGACAAGAGTTCCTGTAAAGGGCAGCCGGCACCCTTTTTCCATTTCGTGCTGACGCCATGCATCATGTTCAGTATTTCTAATATACATCCGTGGTTTATGAATTGAGCTGCACGAATTCCGCGAGCAAGATAATGTCCTAGAGAAAATGCACCGAAGAAATAACTTACAAGGGTAATTTTTGTATCGTGTGAATAAACAGGGCAACGAAACCTCGTACATACTGAGACATGCACAATAATGCAGTAAATAAGAATGAGCAACGCGAAGTGAAGCATGCAGCATGTCTCGCCTAAAGGTTAACTTGCATTGTTTCTCAACTCAGTCAGTATCGCCAGATATGTCGCCGGGTGAATAAACGCCACGAGTCATTTTCGTTCATACAGGATGCTCTCCGGTCTCTCGTCTATTTCCAGGCTTCGGTAGACCTAAACCAGTTTCTGCGAACTGTACTGTCATATATAAACGACCACAGAAAGGCGAAAAAGACAAGTCTCTTCAACCTGCTGCCTATTCTGCGAACTCTATTTTTACCGCCAGTATAATACAAGCAAACGCAAGGACGGAGGCAGGAGCGCGCAGCTTCTTTGGTAGCGCGGGGAGGCCGCGCCCTTGAGCAATAAACCATTTTCCCAAAGCGGGCGCCCACGATTCAATCCAGATTTGTTCCGATCGCAGAACACGGGCTGAATCCCGCCTCGACGAGCGCGCACGGCCTCGTTTCCGAGTTTAATAACGGGGCCAGGCAGAGAAGCTCGTGAGCTGCTCACCCACCCTCGGTTCTCTTGCTCTCGGCTCTCCAGTCGATCTTGCCTGCGAGCTATAGCTGAGCGCATGACGAAGGCAAACGGTTAGAAAACGCACCCAACGCACCACTCGATGGCGACGACGACGACAAATGTCACCCAGGCCGACAGTGGTGCCATCTCGGGCAGAAATGAGCGGTGGAGGGGAAGCCAATGTTACAGGGCGCTGAGTCTCGGAGACGCACACAGCTGTAGCGCGCGATATATCAGCATGTACTGCGTTCGGTGAGGAAGCCAGGGAGAGGGCGAGAGACCAGCGGGGTTGAACAGCGAGGAGAGAATAGAAGAGCAGACAATATTGCGACGGGGAGGCAATCCGATTACAAACTAAGTCGCCCGGTGGAAGAAGCTGTAGGGAAGCGAGCGTTGATGTTAGGTGAGCGAGGGGTACGCGCCGTAGGGTCAGGGACTCAGATTCGGGAAAAACAGAGCAAGCTGGTTGTGGTACAGGGGTTCAGCGTGCAGTCAGCGCTCATTGCACGGTGACAACGTAGGTTGCACACAAGGCAGTCCTGGAAACGCTGGAAGGTAGTGAAGCACACGAAAGCCGGAGGACGCGGAGGGGGCGGGGGGTAGTGACCAGAACGGGGAAGGCATGGACAAGGCTGGGGATACGAAGGAAAGCTTCCCTTCAGAGGGAGAAAGGGAAAAATACGGAAGAAGCAAACGCTCAAGAGGGGGCCGTGGTAGGCGGGCGTAAAGACGAGAGAGGGAGGAGGGGTTCTTTGTGGATGGTGCATGCGCGTGACTGGGCACGCGGCCACGTCGAGATGACGGGTGACGTTCTTCGCGAGGAGGCGGGGCCCAAAGGGAGAGCTGCCAAAACTGATGGGCGCTCTGCAATCCGGTACGTAGCAAACAATGGACAAGCAAAGGAAAACACGCGGTGCAAAGAGAAGCAGGCTAGGCGACGCACTTTGCTGGAGAGCGCGTCGAGAGGGGTGCTAGGACAGATTTGTACCGGGGCTCCCCTCCCCTATTGGGCAGCAGGGCAAAACGCGCCACCGCGATACATGGAGGACAATGCGCTGCGAAATGCTGTGCCACTCGGATGCGTCTCTTCCGCGCACACGTGTCGTGACTCATTGGATCAGGCGCACGTGCCAGTTCGATCAGCTGTTAGCAGAGAAATCACTGTGCTCTCTGATATGGCAGCAAACATATGTATCACGCGTTCTGGACCTCTATCTCTCTCTCTCTCTCTCTCTCTCTGTCCCTTTATTTATTCCGGCTGGTTCACATGGCTTATTTAAATTTTATATTTGCTGTTCTTTCCCTTTAGGTTATAGAGTGGCACGCCATCCCACAACCTACAATACATTGTTTGTTTCTTTTGTATGATTATTACGTTTTTTCTGACGCGTCTGTAAGTGGAAGTGTCAATGTTGGCCACTAGATAAAGTGTTCTAGTTCTCGTCATCAAGTGCACACCAGACAGCTATTCAATCCGCCAGCTTATTCTTTTGGACATTTTCTATTGCGTTGTACCTAAGGAAATACTTACATGCTTGCTTGTTCGGCTGTCTTCATTTATATTCCCTATTCTCAGGACGTGAATAATACCTACCTTCCCCTCTCTCACATAGGCCTCACGAAGCAATCAATTCCTCATGCATGAGTAGCAAGAGAAAACAAAAATTGATGGCGAAATCTTTAAATAAGCGATAACGAAAAAGGAAAAAAAAAGATATCGAACTTCGTCTTTCAAGCGCCCGGAAATTAAAGTAAATGTATAAAGAATTCTTGCAAATTAATTCCTTCCCGTGCGTTCTACTGTGTGTTATAATACTTGCGCAGTATAATAAGATTTAAGCGTAATTTTACGCAGCCAGGAAGAGATGGGAGTTTGAACAAGAAAACCATAAAGCAATTGGGATCTAGATGAGAAATTAAAGTGACCTTTTCATCTCCTCGCACAAGCAGCATATGAAAATACAGTTGTTTTAAGTTGTGCTGTTAACAAAATGTTGCCCTTTATTATTACTCAGAGAGTGAGGTTAATGGCTATTACCAACCACCTTCCAGTGTATGGCGACCGTATCATTTGTATTCGAGATTTTCATTTTCGATTTTGTCCCGCACGCTTGCAATGAACATGCATAATGCACGAATTTCAGAATTGTGTATATGAAATTTTTATTTCTTATTTGTACCAAAAATGTACAATGCTTGAATAGGCCTCCTTAGCTCTAAAGGTCTCGTGCCCCTAACAAACCACAGACGCACACTCAGAGATCGTAAGCAGCATCAAAGCCTTAATGAGCACCACGCAGGTCAGAGAGTGTGCCAGTGCCTAGAACATCGTAGTTATATAGTCTGAACGCTGAAGCACCACAATGAAACAACCAATGTGTTGCACAGGCTAAATATCACTAGAAAAAGAGAACTCGTTATTCGGAGAATGCTGATCGAACGAATGAAAACTTTTCCTTTACTGCACGTTCCCTTATACTGAAATGTTATAGAGGTCATTGCACTCGCCTAATTAACGGTTGCATGGTGGCTGCGACGGCTCTTAATAAAAGAGCCTGTCTTCGCTATCTTTGGAGAGTTTTTTAAAGCTAGCCTTGCTAAGGGCGTCATGAAAGATTATTATTATTATTATTATTATTATTATTATTATTATTATTATTATTATTATTATTATTATTATTATTATTATTATTATTATTATTATTATTATTATTATTATTATTGTTGTTGTTGTTGTTGTAGCGAAGAGAGACGCTACTGGGTTCAGCGCTACTGGCTCTAAACGCTTGTGGGTCGAGTGCTCCTGCTCAGCAACGGCTCTCGTGCTGGGAAGCTGTGACTGCCCTGTCCGTCGACGTTGCGCTGCTCCGAGCTGTGCCAGATAAACATTTCTAGAATTGGTGGAGGTGCGGGGTACACCCAGACGATCATCCTGGAACTCCGGTCCCGTACCCTACCATCTACCATGCCCCAAGACGCCTCCCAGCAAACGCCTCCTCCTGCGCCCACTGCGTGTCCCGGGGTGCCTCGTCATCGCGACCCTCCTATCTACACTGGAGCGGACGACACTGACGTGGACGAATGGCTCACGGCATACGACTGTTCTGGAATGTATTTCTCTGCGGCTGAAAGCACGCTCCCGCAGGGCGCGCCCAGTCATTGCGCCTGACGCATGTATGGAACCAGGTGTCACTGACGTCACGCTGGTTCTGCTTAAACGGCTGTGGAAATAAAGACGGGGCTCTTTCCCCTTGCTGGCGTTTTGGACTACAGTCGTCTCCTGTCTTTCGTCGCTCACGCACTGATAGCGGCGGCGCCGATACGACATGGTGTCAGAAGTGATGCGATCCACCCACTTTTAACAGCAATTGAAAAGGGCGTCGAGACGTCGTCAGGAGGCTGCAATGGCCACTGCATCGCCGCCGGTTCTTCAGCAGCCGCCACCGCTGGACTTCGACACTACCTCAGAGTGGCCGGCGTGGATACTGCACTTCGACAACTACTGCTATGCGTCGGGCCTGAATGAGCGCCCGGAAGAGGCACAAGTACGCACTCTCCTTTATACCATTGGTCGACAAGCAAGGGACATCTTCGCCACCTTCAATCTTTCTGCAGAAGATTCGAAGAAATTTGAGCTGGTCAAAAAGAAGCTCGACGATTACTTCATCAAGGAGAGCAACGTTGTCTACGAGAGCGCTTGTTTTCACAAGTGGCACCAGATGCCTGGCAAGTTAATTGACCAGTTTGACTGCTCTACACGTCTTGGCGGACAAATGCGACTTCGGAGAATTCAAGCAGCGCCTCATCATGGACCGGTTCGTCGTGGGCTTGCGGGATGAAAAACTTTCCGAGTCGCTCCAAATGGATCCCAAGCTGTCTCTCGCAACAGCTCTGGCGAGGGCCCGCCTAAAAGAGACCGTTCAGCAGCAGCAAGAAGAACTTCGAAACTACAACGAAGTCCACGAATACACACCGTGCAAGCCATGTGAGGACGTCAATGTCGACGCAGTGGGCTACCGCAGGAAACCGCAACGCAGCAAGGAAACCCGGCCGACATCAGCTCGTTCCGAGGGCCCGTGCATCTTCTGCGGAGGTAACTCGCACCCAAGTTCAGCCTGCCCAGCGAGAGGCCAGAGGTGCTTCAACTGCGGCTTAAAGGGACACTTTGGCAAGGCGTGCCTCAAAGGGACTTCTCCAGGCTACCAGCGAAAGGTACAAGTGTCGTCTGTACAAAAGGACAGTGGGGAGGTTTTTTTGGGCGTGGTCGAGGCGCCTCGCGCCAAAGCGCGTTACGTTCAGGTATTACTTAACTCCGTGCCTGTTTTTGCAAAGGTCGACTCAGGCGCAGAAGTGTCCGTAATTCCAGCATCATTTCCGGGACTTCCCACGAGCTTGGAAAAGGCCGACGAGATCTTGACGGGCGCTAGCGGTGACCGCTTGAATGTTCTGGGCAAGTTTCAGGCGGATATATTTTGGAGGGGACAAACTTCGCGCCAAACGTGTTATGTGGTCAGTCCTTTGCGCCATGTACTGCTGGGTTAGTCTGCTCTCGAAGCGTTGGGAGTCATCAAGTTCGTTGACTCTGTCGCTCATAAGGAACCCAACTACGAAGTTTTGTGCCCTCAGGTTTTCAACAACATGGGCACTATGCCCGGGGAGATTGCAATAAGGCTTAAACCAAATGCTGTTACATTTGCAATAAGCGCACCGCGCAGGATTCCTATACCGCTTCAGGAGCCTGTAAATCGAGAACTCGAGAAGATGGAACAAATGGGCATCATTCGTAAAGTCGAAGAGCCACCAGAGTGGTGTGCCGGCATTGTACCTGTACAAAAGCACTCGGGAGATGTAAGGATCTGCGTAGATCTTACGCAATTGAACAAGTTTTTCTTAAGAGATAGATACACATTGCCTACTGTCGACCAAGCACTGGGCTCTCTTGCCGGTGCAAAATGGTTTTCCAAATTACACGCGAATTTCGGCTTCCATCATGTGCGACTCAGCAAGGCCTCAGAAGTGCTGACCACGTTCATTACACCGTTTGGGCGGTACTGTTTCACTAGGTTGCCATTCGGGATTACATCAGCTCCAGACTATTTTCAAAGAAGAATGTCTGAAATCCTGGCAGGCCTTCCTGGCGTTGTAAACCTGATGGACGATATTCTCATTTTTGGCGACAGCAAAGCGCAACATGACTCTAGACTATCAAACGTCTTAGCTAAGCTGGCCCAGTCTAACGTTACCTTAAACAAAGCAAAGTGTGTGTTCGGTGTTCGAAGCATAAGCTTTCTGGGCCATTTACTCAGCGAGGAAGGCGTACAGCCGGGTCCGGCCAAACTCAGAGTCATTAAAGAGCTGAAAGCACCCTCTGATATATCGCAATTACGCAGTGTTCTGGGCATGGCCAACCAACCACCTAGGCCGTATTTTGCCGAACTTGGCGCAAACCACTGCCCCGCTACGGGAGCTTTTGCAGAAAGAGACCGACTGGGCTTGGGGCCCTGCTCAGAACACGGCTTTTGAAAGCTTGTAATCTCTTATCTGCTCAGCAAAGTGCATGGCTATGTACGAACCACGCCTTCCCACGATTCTTTCGGCGGACGCCTCGTCTTACGGTCTAGGTGCCGTCCTTTTCCAGAAACAACGCAATGGCGAGCGCCGGCCGATGGCGTTTGCTTCAAGGTCACTGACGAAAACTGAGCAGCGCTATGCGCAAGTGGAAAAGGAGGCACTAGCGTTAACATGGGCTGCCGATAGATTCGACGAATACATAAGAGGTATTGAGGTGATGCTTGAAACAGACCACAAACCTCTCGTTTCGTTGCTTGGTAAAATGCCTATTGATGTGTTGCCGCCAAGGGTTCAGCGCTTCAGAATGCGGCTGATGCGGTATCACTTCAATATTGTGTACTTACGTTCCCGGTAAAAGCTTGATAACGGTGGACGCTCTTTCGAGAGCACCGACGAAAGAAGATAAACTAGCCGGTGAACTGACCGTCTCAGAAGTGTCGTTTTTCGTCAAAGCATGTGTGCAAGGGCTTCAAATGGGTGACAATTTTGTTAACAGAATACGCGATGTGCAAAAGACTGACGCCGTTTGTCAAGCCTTGCTTAAGTTGTGTCGCCAAGGCTGGCCAAAAAAACCAAAGCTTCCTTGCTACTTAGTTCCGTACTGGCAGGAAAGAGCACTAATTGCCGAATGCGATAGCATGCTGCTAAAAGGGACCAGACTGGTGGTACCTCAGTGCCTAAGAAAGGAAGTACTAAAAAAGCTACGTGATGAACATCAGGGAATCGCGAGAACTAGAGCTTTGGCAAAGGAATTGGTCTGGTGGCCAGGCATCGGCGAACAACTTGCGCGGCATCTGAAAGAATGTGTTACTTGTGCGCGCTTTGTCAACCAGAACTCGGAGCCATTGATTTCAACCCCAACGCCAAGTTTCGCGTGGGAACGAGTTTGGGTCGACTTGTGCTTTATTAACAACTGTCATTATCTTGTCGTGGTCGACTACCTGTCACGGTATCCGGAAGTAGCCCTCCTTCCCTCAACGAAAGCTAGGGCGGTGATAGAAAGGCTAAAAAGCATTTTTGCACGCCATGGCATCCCGGAGACCGTAGTGACAGACAATGGACCACTATTTTCTTGTACAGAGTTTGATAAGTTTGCACACGATTATGGCTTTGGTCACGTCACTACTAGCCCTAGGTACCCTCAGGCTAATGGGGAAATCGAACGTATGGTGCAAACAATTAAGCGCCTGGTCCTTAAATCTAAGGACCCGTACCTGGCTCTGCTTGCCTACAAGGCAACCCCAGGCATTCTTGGCCCTAGTCCGGCTGAAATCCTCATGGGCCGGCGTCTTAGGACAAGAGTTCCAATGGCGCCGCAGCTGCGTGGTTCAATGCAGCCACCACTGCGTAATCTTGCGGCCAAAGACAGTGCCAACAAGAAGCTACAAGCACGGTACTACAACAGGCGCCACAGAACCCAAGAATTGAACAAACTAAAAGCTGGTGATTCTGTTTGGGTAACGGACATGAAGACCAGAGCAACGGTGCTAGCCACAGCCGCTACACCGCGGTCCTACATAATACGCACCCAGGATGGGAGTACGCTGCGGCGTAACCGACGAATGCTCAACCACTTGCCAGAACAGAGGAAGGCAGAAGGTAGCTATGAGTTTCCAAACGAAAGTGATTCATCCGAATTGGTTTTTACGAACAGGGAGTCACCCGCTACCTTAACAGATTCTTTACCTTTAGCATCGGGGGCTATGACTTCAACTTTCGTACCTTCTGCTTCAGTGACTGTGACCAAGTCTGGTAGAGTGGTTAAGCAAACAGTTCGATACGGAATTGATGAATAAGATTTTGTTCGTGGTATATTACCACTGAGGGTTCTTGCTTTTTGTTCATGTGCGGGTGTGCTAAATGTCATGCGCGAAAACCACTTTCATTTTGCAAAAGGGGGGGATGTGCTGGAATGTATTTCTCTGCAGCTGAAAGCACGCTCCCGCAGGGCGCGCCGAGTCATTGCGCCTGACGCATGTATGGAACCACGTTTCACTGACGTCAGGCTGGTTCTATTTAAACGGCTGTGGAAATAAAGACGGGGCTCTTTCCCCTTGCTGGCGTTTTGGACTACAGTCGTCTCCTGTCTTTCGTCGATCACGCACTGATAGCGGCGGCGCCGACACGACAGGGTAGGCGACCGTAACAAGTGGGAAGAAGCGGACAAACTGAGCCATGTTCTGTTCTTCCTCGCTGGAGTGGCCAGCCTTTGGTATTACAAGCATCAAGCAGAATTCCAGACATGGCCGGAATTTAAGACTTCCCTCGCCGATGTATTTGGTCGCCCTGCTGTTCGCAAGCTGCGTGCCGAGCAACGTTTGCGAGAACGAGCTCAACAGCCAGGCGAAACATTTACCAGCTATATCGAAGATGTCCTGGACCTATACAGGAAAGCCGATTCGACCATGGCGGAGTCTGATCGAATCCGAAACATCCTGAAGGGCATAGAAGACGACGCCTTTAACATGTGGCTGGCCAAAAGTCCACGCTCTGTGGCTGAAATAGTCACACTGTGTCAGAGCTATGAAGAATTCCGCAGGCAGCGGTGACTGACCCGTCGATCTCTACCGCGTTACGAACACCTCGCTGGTTTGGCTGCGATGACGGATCAGCAAGGCAGTCTATGATGGAGGCAATCCAGGGGTCCTTGCGCTGCTCAGGACAACTACATTCAAAAGTTCGTTCGCTCATGCCCCGACTACCAGCGCCGAAACTCTTCACCCCACCACTCGCCAGCTGGTCTGCAGCCTCTACCCTGCCCTACCCGGCCGTTCGGGCGCGTTGGCATCGATTTGTATGGGCCACTCCCCCTGACATCGGCTGGTAACCGCTGGGCAATTGTGGCAGTAGATCACCTTGCACGATACGCTGAAACTGCCGCTCTGCCAGCAGCTACAGCGCGCGATGTCGCATCATTCCTGCTTTGCCGATTCATCCTGCGGCATGGTCCACCTCAAGAACTGCTCAGCGATCGCGGACGCGTCTTCCTGTCGGAAGTAGTTGAAGCGATTCTCAAAGAGTGCCACGTTGTTTATCGTACGACTACGGCGTACCGCCCTCAAACGAATGGCCTCACAGAAGGCTTCAACCGTACGCTCGGCGACATGCTTTCAATGTGCGTTGCCTCCGACCACACGAACTGCGACGCCGTTCTGCCATTCGTCACCTACGCGTATAATACCGCTACGCAGAGCGCCACCTGATTTTCACCCTATTTCTTGCTGTATGGTCGACACCCTTCGCACACCATCGACACCATTCTTCCGTACCGGCCGGATGCATCCGAATGCGTGCCTATTTCTGCCATGGTCAGACATGCAAAAGAGTGCCGCGATCTCGCACGGGCTTTTACTTCCGCTGATCAAGAGCGCCAGAGGAGCACTCGCGGTGGCGTCACTGCCACGGTCACCTTCGATCCGGGAGCGCTCGTGTGGCTCTCAGTTCCTTTAACTGCCCCTGGCCTCTCATCAAAACTGGTCCCTAAGTATGAAGGCCCTTATCGTGTTCTCGAACGCGCATCTCCTGTGAACTATGTCATAGAACCGCTGCTGGCTCTCGACGCTAGTGGGTCGAGCGCTCCTGCTCAGCAACTGCTCTCGTGCTGGGAAGCTGTGACTGCCCTGCCCGTCGACGTTGCGCTGCTCCGAGCTGTGCCAAATAAACACCTCTAGATTATTATTATTGTTATTATTATTATTATTATTATTATTATAGCAGTGGGCCCCTAGGTCCGCTTCTCTCCTTAATTTTAATCAATGACGTTTCCTTAGCAAACAAGGAGTCTTAATGTGCGATTTACGCTGACATTAAAATGTTTGAGGAGGTACACGGTATCGGCGACTGCCGTGCTCTGCAGTCCGACCTAACTTCCTCTTCTGAAATGTGCAAATTAAACGTCCTAAGCCTCAGTTCATCGAAAACCAGAATTCTGTTATATTAGTGTAAAACCCTTAATATCGTCTTCCATTAGTCTGTTGATTATGCTGTGTTGGCAAGAGTTGTGGAACTAAGCGATCTCGGTGTGCTTACAAAGCTAAAGTTTTACTATCCACGTCGAGCCAAGTTTCGCTGTCACCAGCAATTTGACCTTCATTTGACCGCAACTTCGCCGTAGTATTGGCAACGCATCACGTGACTCGCCGAGCCGAGCTCCGCCGCCGGCTTCACGCATGCGCTAAGCGCAGCTGGGTCACCACCTGACCACGTGACTCGCCGCGTACCTGGCTAAGAGGAGCGCCGCACTGGGATAGTCAGTGCGAGCTTAGCCATGGATGAGAGCGAGGCCGGGCCATCTTCTCTGAGCATTGCGCGGGAGTTGGAGGTTTTGATCCGTCGTCGCCAAGCGGTGTCTGACCACTCCGCGGCTATCGCCTGGCGAGCTGCTTCGCTGGAGAGGGTCCGGAATGCAACAGGCGTCGCACCGTCGAGATCAACGTAGCAACCGCATTCGCACCCTGTCTGTTTGTGCTTCGACGCTGCGCATGTTCGCGGCGTCTCCTTGCACGTCTAAATCTTCTACTTTCCATGTGGCACAACAGGTGTCGCACCGTCGAACGACGCATGCCAATTCAAGCCTAATAACAGTCATGTCTAACCACTGACCTAGGCACAGCTGTCATACCTGGCTTAACGATGATTGTATACCGAAGTATAATAATTCAAAGTATATAAATCTAAGTATATAAATCGGAGGTTAACCAAGTGAAACAAAAAGTTAACCAGGCTAACTCATGCTTTCGCATTGCATATCTATGGTTAGCTGCTCTAAGCCGCAGGCAGTTTTTGATAGTACGTGAAGCCTCTCCGGCCACGCTAAGCCCACAGCATCACGAGGTCTGTGCGCGCTCGACTCAGTCTGCAGACTTACAAGAGAATTCCTTAACCCACTTCCCTTCCTCAAATTGTTTACATAGGACTGTCTCTCATTACATGAATATGCCTCAATGGTGTGTAACGGTATAAGCAATTGAAATGGCATTTCAGTGAGCGTGTGCAGAAGTTCAGACATCGTTTTCTGACCTCACGCGCCAACACTTTTCAAATCTGAATAATAGTCCTACACTTCCATCAATTCGATGCAGCAGTAAAGTTGGCGGAAATTGAAACTCGAGATTGAAGAAAAAATGTGTCTCAACCGCTCAGGGTGGAGTGTTTTAACTTTCTCTTCATTCCATGGCTGACATGAAAATTAGTACTTCCTAAAGGTGGGGGGTGGAGGATTAGCCTTACAGATTTGGCCGGAAATTGCTACGTCCGAGCGTCTCTTAGCATATATTTGATGTTTGTCATCGTAAGTCTATCAGTCTCTCGTAGAAATGTGGGAAGAATGCACGGTCCTTCGTATCACACTATCTGTGGTCCTTCCTGGTAAACAAACTGTGCTACACGCTCGTCAAACTCTCTCCTTCGTCTGCTGTTCAGAAGACTCCTTCTTTCGGAACAGATGCGCTTGCAGGGCCAGATGAAGTCCTCCATTTTCCTCACTTAGTTGCACTTCGAGGAAGCACTACGTGCGACTTTCAACGTATATGCAGGGTAGTAGGATGATCTGTTTCTCACTCTGTCCATGCGCACTTGATCTATTCACGCATGTAACTGCTAAGAAAATTATGTGGATGCCTAAATCAATCGATGAGAGTTACTACTAAAGGCCGTTTACGTAGCGTGAAAATGACAGAGATGCTAATAACAAGAGATGATAATAACAAATCGCGCAATGCTTTAGAATACGTAATGTCTTCTACCACTATAACTAGCCATATATTTTGCATATTTTGATGAATGCATTTCCATAGACTATAATGAAGCCTTATCACAGGCTAAGTTGACAGTGGTAAAGGGTCGGGTAATATTTTGTTGGCTTCAGACTTTCCCCCAAGGATATACCCTACTTTTCTTTGTTGGCGCCAGTACGCCCTACGGCATAAACTAAATAAATACAGCTCACTGTGCTGGATGAAGTCCAAGAGCAGCCGATGCAGAGGTCCATGCGTCCAGCGCGTTAAGTCAGCTGGCCGACCTGGCTGGTAGAGAAGGTTGCGCAGGTGGCGGGTGCGGGCCTCGTGAAGGCCCGGACAGGTCCCTAGGAAGTGATCCGACGTTGCCTCCGTGGCTGGGGTAATGCAGAAGGGGCAGATCAGTGGAGAGGCGGCACACCAGACGTGCAAGTAGCCCGGATGGCGGAGTCAAGGCAGAGCCCACGCGGATCCTCCTGAGCGCAGCCTCCTATCGGTGAGTTATGCCGCCATAAAGGTCCGATGCTCGCGGAGGGATGAGTACACGCATGGAGCGCCGGAGTGATTCGTTGTGCCGGAGCAAGTTGTCCTTTGGAGACAGACGAAGTTGAGGCAGCGGGTTTTGGACTTCCACTAGATGCCAGGCGTCACTGCGTTCAGTTGGGCAGGTATAGACCGACGGGCCCACACTACCCGGACTGTACAGGTGCACTAATCGATAAGGCGGTGTATGCCTGAAGCTATATCATGGGAGCCGGTCACTTTTCTTAGCTCTCGAAATGCCCGAGTGGAATCTGCGTATGGAAGCAATCTTTTCGGCGACAAGCAATGTAGCTTAGGTATCATGGCTGCTAAAGCGTCCCGTATAGCTGCGAGCTCTGCCAATACGAATGGAAACGGTGCCTCTGTAATATAAAAGCATGTTTGTTGCTCGTAGGGTAGCATGGGGCATACGAGGCTGGTGTGCGAAACGGTCATCGATAGCTGCGTCTACGTATATCTCTAGTGAGTCGCCGGTGGCTGTGAGGGTGAGCTCCTGTGCCACCTCATGGTTGGGCTGTCGCAGGCGAGTTAGCGGTTGGTTGTCACTGGTCTGTAGCTTAAGACATGGCGGAATTTCTTGCAAGGGTGCAACAGGCTGTGGCAGTGTTGGATTGTAGTAGTGGGCTAAAGACGACGCAGCAAGTACTGCTTGAATCTTTAAGTGATGAGCCATTCAACGTTGATGCTCGATTTCATCGACCATGTTTAGCTGTGCTTCCGCCTGCAAGGTCTGTATAGGAGTGAGCCGAGGAAGTCACGTGATCGTCCGCATGGCCTCTCGGTTTTCAGCATGTCCCAATCTCTCAGTGTGAGGTGTTGAAACTGAGCTTGACAAACAAGACGAGGTTGCAGGATCGACCGCACCAAAACGCTGGCCATAAGGGAGAAAGCACCCCCGGTCTTTCGAGAAAAATGGCGGATAAGATACAGGGTATTAGCGCTCTCCCGACGTGCGGAGTGAACCCATGCATTCTCAGAGCCAGATGCGCCCAGTTCGACTCCGAGCACACTAATCGTCGACACAGTGGTGAATGCTTGACCATTCAGGCTCAAACAAATGGGTTTCTGCTGGAGGTGACGGTCACCTCATCTGTTTGTGATGGATATGAATGCAGTCTTAGTAGGAGAAAGTGTCCATCCTATGCGGGAACGCCAGTCTGAGGTCTTGTTCAGGGTAGGCTGGAGACCATCTTGCTGGCGTTGCAGGTTCGGATCTAGTGTCCACACTGTCACGTCGTCAGCGTACAGAAGGAAGAAGGCATCTGTAACACCGGGGAGTTCCCACGTGAGGGGCAATAGGGCAATGATAAACTGTGTCGGAGCCACCACCGAGCACTGCGGTACGCTCAGCTTCGAAGCAAAATGTCCGGTTCTTCCCTTACGACTCGGATAGAGAAGGTGCGGTGTAACAAAAAGGACATCGCAAAGTTGCAGACGCGTTGCGGAAGGTGGATTCATTCCATTATGCGAATGATCACCGAGTGACTAACGTTGTCGCAGGCTTTATGGTCGTCCATAATAAGGAGGGTTCCAATGCTGCTTGTACTTCCTCCTAGAAGAACCATGGGCGTCAAATGGTCTAGGCCATGCTCCGTGGCCAAGTGTGTGCCAAAGCCAATGTGGGCCAGATAGTACCAGGCGTGCTTTTCCAACCACCAGGAGATGCGCGATGCCAACATCCGTTAGAGAAGGATGCCCAACGTACATGTTAGGGCTATAGGCCAAAGATTAGAGAGCTTGTCCGACGATTTTCCTGGCTTTGGTATTTGCACAACTTCAGCATGCTTCCATGATTTAGGCAGCACTCCAGTCGTCCAAATTACATTAAGAAAGTGAAGCAGCCACTGCAGCGCAGGGCCATCAATGTTCTTAAACACTTCATAAGAGATCCCATCTGGGCCTGGTGCCTTGCGTACTTTTGCCTAGTGAATAGCTGCCCGGAGTTTCGCCATTGTGAACGGTGCTTGCATGCCTTCGATGTCCGACTGATTGGGAGTCGTGCCAAACTGCGGAGGAAGGCGATATGGACAGTCGAATTCTGGCGGGGCCTGATCTTACGCTGCGAAAAAAGGCCCTGGCTACTTCTGGTGCTAACTGGCTCGGCGTACATCCAAAAGACAGGCATACACTGTTTGCTAGGCCCGGCGTGCGACCGCCTAATTCCATGCCGCTGTGCAGGCGCTCGTAACATGGCACAACAATTACGTCCCTGCGAGGGAGACGAACCAGCACTGTCACCATCTTCTTGCCACTAATTACACCACGACAATAGGAGGACTTGCGTCTGACGATAAGAAGTCGCCACATACCAACCAGCCTAAGCCTATACTCTTCTAACTCCATGCTCTGGAACGTTCGCCAGATCGACGCAGACGAAGATGGCCCTAGCGACGCGCACCACTCCATCCACCGTTCCCGGTCGCGACGCTTCTTGCAGCGACGGGATGACGTGGTGAGTCTAGTTAGGTTCCCACGAAACTTAGCGGCGACTGGTTCTCGGTTTAAGGCTAGTTTGCACGATGGCGAGCTGCCCACATACGGAACAGATGTAGATTCGGCGGTGGTCTATTCTCCTCCACCCAGTTGGACTGAGTGACCTCCTGCACGGCTGTGGTTAACGCCTGTAACGGGTGAGACGGTGTAGCCGCTATCGAGACCTTCACTTTCTTGTGGAATAAGTCCCAGTCGGTAGCGCAGCATCGATGGCGAAGGCGGCGTTGGCTGACCATGGTCAAGTCGATTGTAAGGGGGTGGTGATCACTAACCCAACAGTCCGGCTCTCGGTTCAAGGAAACAGCAGGCGTACCCAGCCACCACGAGAGGTGCGGCGAGTAGGTGGGCCACTGGGATGATGCCAGCGGCGAGTACAAGTGTTCGGGGTATCCAAAAGCGCAAACTGCGCGTCTGTAAGCGTGTCTAACTCAATTCTGCCTCCCGCAGTAGATGACGGGTAGCCCCACGAGTGATGAGGCGCATCGAAATCTACCCGATGATCACTGGGCACCCAGGATGAGTTCGACGATGATGGGCTAGCCACCATAGCCGTATTCGAGGAGCACTGCCGCTGTGCAGGCGCTCGTAACATGACACCACAGTTACGTCCGTGCGAGGGAGACGAACCAGCTCTGCCACCATCTTCTTGCCACTCATTACACCATGACAGCAGGAGGACTTGCGTCTGAGGATAAGAAGTCGCCACATATACTGCAGTCTTGCCCGGAGGCCCCAGCGTTGTGGAGCAGCGTCAATTAGGGATGGTTGGGAAAGCATACGCAGTAAATGCGCGGGCGCGCAGAAGCGAGTTCGTTCTCCTGCAGGAGAAAACACCAAGCGGAGAGCTTTCCCATGGCAAGGCGATGACGAAGCTCTCTTACTTTATTGGCAAATCCTCGCCAGTTCCACTGCAGGACACAATGGTGCCGCGTTGTTTTCAAAGGAGCAGTTATTGTAGCGGTGGACGGTTGGAAAGCACCTTGGAAAGCTCTTGCAGTTGCCGGGCCACAGAGTAGATAAGTTCAGCCGCCGTAAACGTGGCCTGTGTCGATAAAGAGACGGAGGATGATTCAGGTACAGAACGCGATACGTCTGTGTGATGTGTCGTATTTCGTCTGGCGGATCGAGCGAGAATGACTCTTCGTTGGACGAGGCGTGTGAGTTCCATTGCAGCCGAGTTATCTGTTGATCCAGCTTCGTTAGATCGTCTTCTGTCGTACCAGTCCATTCAGTCAATGTAGTATCACGCTCAGCATGCGCTTTGCCCAGCTTGGCGACGTCGCTGTACCCGGAGCCATCGTTGTGAGTGGTGTCCAGATATGTTAATGTTGGTGCGTCTTCTTCGGGGGGTGAGGACAGCAATGCGAACCGGTTGTACGTTGGAAAGGCATTGTCCCTTTCATCCGGTGTTATTGAACGCTGGCGGCGCTTGCGGCTGCGGTGGGCTTTGATAGCCTTCTGTATAACTGCACAGCCTTTAGATGTTATACCATGATTGTCCGTTTAGCGGAGTCCGCATTTATATGTGGGTGTCTTAGGTGACTTCATAGAGGCGTCTGCAAGATGTGGGTACGAAACTCGCGTGTGGCCGGGACGGAAGCAATGATAGCAGCGTACCACCCCGGACTTATACAAATGGAAGTGTAGGATGAATCCACAGTACGTGATACGGCTCGGTGGAGTACGAGGACCTTGAGAGTGACCAGGCACGTGCGTCCGTGACCCATGTAACGGGCTGTCACGGCCTTGTGTATGGAACAGTTCAAAGCTTTGATAAGGCTCTCCCGTGTCTCCCCCGGATCAACCCCCAAAACCACATACCTATGAAAGTCCGAACCGGAAGTCAAGTACGCTTGCACTTGTACGGTAGAATCAGTTGAAAGTGGCAGGGCTTTCAGATAAGTGAGGCGGTCTACATCTGCTAGCGAATACGCCCACAAGGATGTGCTGTTGCTGGGGTGGTGAATCGAGAAGCCTTGATAAGAAATGGTATTGAGGCAAGCGCCGAAGGCCGATTGAAGGAGGCGCTTTGATAGTCTTTGATACGTGGAAGCATTCGCGTGCTTTCACTAGCACTTTATGCTTCGACTCGGAGCCGGGTGGTACAGAAGCTGCCGAGGGGAGACATTCCCGCTTGCTGGATAGTCTTTCCGTATCATACGATGCAGCTTCATCCATTTCTGCATCAGCCGTGCGCTTCGCACGGCCATTCGGTCCGAAGGCAGCGGGTGGTAGTTGCGTCATTGGCCCCGCTGCAGGCGCTGGTGCTGTTGCATGTGAAGAGCGCGGGTGCGTTGCCGCCGCCAGATTGAAACGGCCCGATGCCGGGGCTGTATGGGCGAGCGTCCCGCGGACAATTCCGAAGGGAGCGGCGCCAACGGTGGTCAGTCCAGGTCGTCGGTGATGCGCAGGAGACGAGCGCCGAGGTGCGACGCCGCGGCCTCGTCCAAGGCTTCTGGCAGACTGCTCCTTTGCCTGCGGAACCAGGCCCGCCAGGCAGCTAGTCCTGGTAACGTTCAGCCAGAGGACCCGCCGTGGTTGCTCAGTGGCTATGGTGTTGGGCTGCTGAGCACGAGGTCGCGGGATCGAATCCCGGCCACGGCGGCCGCATTTCGATGGGGGCGAAATGCGAAAACACCCGTGTGCTTAGATTTAGGTGCACGTTAAAGAACCCCAGGTGGTCAAAATTTCCGGAGTCCTCCACTACGGCGTGCCTCATAATCAGAAAGTGGTTTTGGCACGTAAAACCCCAAATATTATTATTATTATTCAGCCAGAGGTGGTGCCGTTGTAACGCAGGCGACACAGGAACGGTCGGTGTGGCGATGGATTGTGAGTGGTGCTATCAGTCGGGATTCACGGTGCGATCGAAAAATGTCGGCTCTTATCGGCAGCTGGCGAAGAAGTCAATATAGCCTACACCATCCTATAAGGCTACCTTTAGAAGCAAGCGCTCGTTGATTGCTACACAAGCATGAACGCCCTTATACGACACATCTACGTAATAACAAAAACATATACGTAGCCAGGTTGTTATCACTCAAGGGGGGCGAATTTTGAGCTACGTTTCGGGCTTTATTAAAATAGTGTTCTTCGGCAAACTTCGCACCTCTCAGTATCACTTGAAACTTGGATGAACGGGTTTTACGCGCCAGAACCACTTTTTGATTGTGAGGCACGCCGTAGTGAAGAACTCCGGAAATTTCGACCACCTGGGGTTCTTTAACGTGCACTTCAATCTAAGTATACGGGTGTTTTCACATTTCGCGCCCATCGAAATGCGGCCGCCGAGGCTGGGATTAGATCCCGCGACCTTGTGCTCAGTAGCCTAACACCATAGGCACTGAGCAACCACGGCGGGTTATTGAAACTTGAGCTCTGCGAGGAGCCTTCAACAATGCGCTGCGTGTCGTGCCTCTTGTTTTATTAGAAATCGAATACTATTAAATAATCAAAAAGAAGATGCACGATGTATGCGATATTTGAGTACGTACAAGTAACGAGAACACATCTTTTTTTCTTTATGGGCTGCAGTGGTTAGATTTTTCTATTATTTTGGCCGAACATCGTCAAGATAGGTTTCCACTAATTGTAGCGCACTTTAGTGGGATCCTGTAAACACAGTTTCAAACAAACTCACTATTTTTGCGACGATGATGATAAGGTGAGTTCCACAGTCGATTTTCATGAGACGGCTAGCTCGGTATGAAACTTTAATCAAAGAATGTGAGTCCCCTATCTTTGCTTTGAAACATTATTATCTGTAGTTATAAAATAAAAGTGGTCTTGCGCATATCTCAGTCGAATAGACAACCACCTGATTGTACAGTTGTTTTAACCAATTATTCGTATTTTTTTGTTTCTTACATCGCGCTTTACCGACTTCGCTTAGAGGTCAGCCAGGAATTTGAATGGCACAGCGCTGAAAGATGGCAGCGTCGTGCTAAAGCGCAGCCTGCATAGGAATCATTTCTAGCTAACAAAACTCGATGTAATTTGTAAACAGTGCGCTACAAATGTTATATAATTGTATAATGTTGGTAAAACGTCGCAAGCAATTAGGCGAATATAAATTGTGAACGTGTTACGAGATGCAGTAAGCTTCTCCCTTTGAACAGCCAGCAAACAGAGCCCTACAGTGCATGCGAAAGGTGTGTGAACTCGCTTGCACAGCTTCGATGGTGTTGAAGTAGCAGTTGCCCAGATTTGCATATATCTCCGAAGAATTTTATTTATAAGTAATGATTTCGTTTCTGTGATATCGCAACAAAGCACTGCGGAATGAATAAATGTAAAGTCCGGTGTACGTTTGTGTGACAACTTCGTGCCGTCTGTTTCTTGTGCTGTAAAGGCTAATTTGCGAGCCGACTCGACAAATCACTGACAGCATGTGCGCATAAACACAACAGACCCAATTTTATCATCAGAGGCAAACTCAAACATAGGAATAACAGACGAAATAGTGGGAGGCCCAGGGAAGCAATTGTTCTGCCTGTAACGCACACTAAAGGATTATTGACATCATTAACCGAAATTGGAACATGGCAGAGTATGATATAGGGGAGCAAACCTTTTTGCCACTTGTGGTGTTTTTGCTAACTCGTCTAGACAATTTTAAGTCAAAATACACCCTTGCACGGGTACACCATTTCTGGCTGTAACACATGGCTGTAAAGTGCTCACTGCAATTTGTTTCGATCCCTATTTTAGGGTCATTTGCAAGAGAACAATGAAGTAGTTATGGTACAAACCCAGGCTTGCCTCATAACTTCTTTTATTGTTCTTTTGCTGTGTATTTTTTCCCCTTGTAGCTATTTACTTCACCAATTACTTTGTCTCAGCAGGCAATTTCTGAGGCAAACAGCTCTGCGCCGACATTACGCTGTTTTATGAAAAATAATAATAAATACCGTTTAATGCACCTTGATTTTGGCAATAATAGAAGCGATTGCCAAAACTTTCCATTTATACCAACCAGGAGGGCTGGTGGTGCTACCCAAGAGTCGCGCGTAACTTAACCCTAACAGAGTCTCATAAATATTGAGAACAAAATAATAAAAGAAAACCATCAGCAGTGGCGTGATCGCCAATCTTCCCGTATCAGGAACAACCCCCTCTATTAGATTAAATATGTCCTTTATTTTTAGAAAACGCCACACTTAGGCATGCGGGTATGCCATTTTAGGCAAGCTAAGAGAAGCGGTGCTTTATTGTTAAATCCTTCTATTTGATTTTAAACACCACGTCTTTGTGCTCTCTGTTAAGCGTCCTACTTCCACTCCTCGAATAGTGTGCCACGTCTGGCAAACATTGTAGGAAGAGCATAAAATGAAATTAATGTGTCCTCGGAGAATACGCTCAAAAGACAATTTATTTTGTACTGATCACAATGAACGCAATGATTGCAATGAGAAGCAGGCTTTAAGATGGAGCTTTTCCTTTCCTTTTTTTTCTTGTTGAGATTCTTAGTCTCCTTAACGTACAGCTATATGTGCGCTGATTGAAATCGTCGCACGCGGCAAGTAAGCACGTTCTTTGGCCAGATATTCTATCCGTATTTTTTTTTCTCAGCGTGCTAGGATATTGTTGCTTTTTTTATTTATAGCAGTTCATTGGTATGTCTTCTGCTGATCGCACGAAATGATTGTTCACTCAGCGTGGGATGAGGTGCTCCGTAGTGAAAAGATACTAGAACTGCTACGCCTATTTTCTTCAAGTAGTCCTGTTGCATGCCATAGATATGTTTCCAGATTCGAAACCCGAGTCTTTTCTGCGTCCTCTGAATGACGTCGATTTGAATTTATTTAGACCTTCGCGTGACATAGAAAATTACGTTGCATTATCCATAGCCTAGACTGAACAAAAACTCTCGGAGATGTTGTAGCCCCCTTTTACGTGTTAGGCAAATGCAAAAAGATAAAATTTATTAAATATATATGTATAAAATATGACGTAGAGTGTATTTACTTCTTTACATTCCTAGCATTTGCGCTTGCTAGTGTGCTAGGCCTGAATCTGTCAAATTTCTTTGACAGAATGACGTGAAAAGTGATGAATAATATGTTGCTTGCTTGATTCACTGATTGATTGATTGATTGATTGATTGATTGATTGATTGATTGATTGATTGATTGATTGATTGATTGATTGATTGATTGATTGATTGATTGATTGATTGATTGATTGATTGATTGATTGATTGATTGGGCGAAGGATTGAAGAAATCAGTTTCTCTTGACGGGCTGCATCCTTGGAGAACACAAATTATCGATCAATTCTATAGAAGCACTGCATTAGGCGTATATTGGACATAATGCCAAAAAAGCTAAATTGAATTCATAATTTTATACCTTAGAGGACACTGATGTGATTTATTCCCGCTTCGAAAAACAAACAGCTAAAGGGACTTCTACGCATATTTTTTTCGCGTATTATTTTAGAGCTTGAAGCTCTTTAACATCGCTTCAAAGAAAACACTCAATGTTACAACAATGTGTGCTACATGGAAGAGCATCCTGTGTGTATCGAGTACAAATAACAAATAAAATGACAAAGTGTGGCTGCGTTATCAAATTCTTCACTGATAAAACTAGAACGGGATGTAAATTCTGCTGAAGTAATTCCTTTTAAGGAATTATTAAATAGTAACATATCTGAAATACCATATTCGTTCGTTTAGGGGCAGCGCGCCCTCGTGTAAGGCCTGTACCCCCACGCAGGAGTGCGAAAATGTGGAAGTGGTTCCACCGAGCGTCATGCGCATGCTTGCGCGTTGGCTAATTGCCGTAAGCCACTGTGAGATAGCACTAGTCCGGGTGCGAAAAATTTGTTGGCGACTGTAAATGTGTTTGTGATTGGCAAGCAGTGGTTGCATTTACTTGCGTACAAGTCCGAGGGCAGTTCAAGCGCTTCAGTGCATAACCATAAGCCTGCCTCGTCTAAGGCCCGATGCCGGGGCAAAGTTACGAAATAAAAAGATGTGCGGGCATTACGTGAGGGTATACCATCATGCTTCAAGATTTAAAAATAGGCAAATGCCACGTAGCTCGACAGAACCAAAGGAATGTTGTTTGCTGTCGCATGGACATACTCAGATTATTTGTCTTTTGCATTCCGCCTAACTACATAATTGGTCTATATTAATTCATGGACTTCTCAGACATTATACTTAGGTTCAAAGTGTTAATGAGAAAATTGTAGAGAAACATGAAAGAATTCTGATACTTCTTTCTGTTGCTTAATATATGCTGCAATAAAGTGTTTTTCCGAACGTGAAAGTAGCCCGCGAATACAAGCAAAGCCCCTCGAACGACCAGTCGCACGGCAATTTTGCGCCTATCACTGGCTACATTAACGCTTGAAAAAAACACTTTTATGGAGGACGTATGGAGCAACTGAAAGGTATACCGCGAGTTTTTCATGCTGCTCTACTATTTTCTCGTTGACACCTTTCCTCTAAGTATGACACTTCGAGAATTTGAATAATTAATTAAAACTAATTATGTAGTTAGGCGCATTGCAAAAAATATTCTGAGTATCTGCAAACGACGACAACCAACATTACCTTGGTTCTGTCCATGTACGTGGCATATGAATATTTATAAAACTCGGTGCATGGTAGTTTGTACACCAGGTATATGGTAAATCTCAACCACTCCCTTTGTACCTTTTGCCACCGGTAATTACAGATGCATCAGTAAGCGTAATTCAAACACGGGCTGCGAGAATTCCAAACAAATTACTCAAAATGTAACTCAATATTTTCTCCGCGAACATGGCTGCACGGCACTTTATATGACCACAAAATAGACAATGCTGGACACGTAGGGCAAAGAAAAACTAGAAGAACGCTGGAACAGCGATTGTCAGTGGAACCACCACGGCCAGAACCCGTCTGCATGAGTTGAAACAAAAAAAGAAAGGACGTAGGGGTTACAGCACCTATGAATGCGCGCATTCATCATAGACAACAAAGGCGGTGATTCGATTTGTCAACGGTGTTGGCGCACCACTATGAAGGCACGGGGAGTGAACTTGACCGGTGCAGTCTTCTCACCAAAATTTATTGCTGATTTAGTCCCCCCGCCAGACGCCCATGTGATGGCGACAAATCTTGGAAAACAAAACAAAACGAAACAAGAGCCAACGGCAGACGGAGGTCGAGCTGAGTTGTGCGGTAGGTAACGAAAAAAAATGAATTGCCACGTAAAACAGTTCCATCTCCCCCCTAAAGAAATGGGAAATGTATAGTAAATACGAAAGAGAAATATAAAGATAAATCATGAAAAAGATAGAAAAATAGTGACCGAATGTGGCTGAAATCAGGCCGGGTGCGAAATATAGTGAAACAAATGGGTTCAGTGTGTTTGTTTAAAACAAAAGAAACAGGAGATCAACCAATACTCGCTGGGAAATTGAGGAAGGCCGGAGACAACGTCCCCCACAAAGCAGCATTGCATCATCGAACTTCGGGCTTTATACCCGCAAACTTCTCGCAAAATGTCTGCCATGAATCTTCGCGGCATCTCTCACTTTGATTTTTGTTGAATCTTTTGTTCAACGAAATAGCTAGAAAGACTCCTTTCAATCTGGAAAAAAAATCAAACACACACACACACACAGAATTCAAGAACAACGCGGGTACTGCGAGCTCATTGTGGCGTGACAGACGTTTGAACAGCCGGCTGTTCACTTACAAACGTTCAAGCACTTCGAAAGAATGGTGCGCATGGCATTGCTGGTATTCGCAAGCTCTTTTGTGTTCGTAAAGTGATTGTCTTTAGGTTCTCCCGCAGCGTCGTTTTCGGAATAAAATTGCTCGTGATACGACGTTAATTCCTTGTGTTCTCACAGTGGCGTTGTCGCGGCCTGCTTTAGTTCGCGCGCCTGCTGTGGCATCAGTGATGGGTTGAACAATTTGCACAAGCGCTGCTATTGTACGCTTTCGCTGGATTGTAACATAGAAGGGTCGCCTAGTGGGAATTGCAGAGCTTAGCGAAGAGTTGCAGTAGCTGTGTGCTTTATACAAGCTTCTGGCAACGGAGCAATTATTAGAGAGTTTTAGAATAGGGGCCCCAACAGTTTGGGGCCCCAAAGAGCTTTGCGGGTGTTAGCGTTGGGGCACGCAGGAGTGAAGAGTTTTAGATTAGGGTTTTACGTTTGCAGATAGCGTCTTGCGCTGACAGCGCCACTACGGCGTAAAAGAAAAGCTATTAGAAATAATTAAATAAAATATACCATTTTATGATAGAAATAATAATTTTGAATTTCGTGTATTCGCATTTAATTACAATTTAAAGGTTATTCTGTCAGCAGCAAACAATTAGTTGCGCTTGGTTTTGAGCAAACCAACTTTACTAGCCTTCACTAGCCAAGCTTAGCCGTGTTAGGCCTACGAGCCATAAAATCAACAATCGAATTCAAAATCAGCGGCGTCTAATGAGTCAATCTTCATAACACACGCTAGTTGAGAGAAAGCGATAACCGCAGTCACTTCTCCTAGCTTGCGAACTTCACGCGTTACCGCGAATCGAACCCAGTTTTGTGCTAGGTTAGAGCCGTCGCTTCGATGGGTGCCTCCATGTTTGCCGACGCAAAGCTTTTGGGGCCGCTATTTGGGCTCCCGCTAAATCGGTGAAATAGCGTTCCCAACGGAAAACCCAAAGGCAGTTTGCGTCTTGCGCATGCGCAGTGGCTTCGACGCTATTTCTTTGGGGCCCCTATTCTAAAGCTCTCTATTAACGCGACAGCGTTAAGGAACTCGTGTCGCAGAAAAGCCGGTGTCATCGGCGTCGGTGTCGGCGTAATTATTATTATTATTATTATTATTATTATTATTATTATTATTATTATTATTATTATTATTATTATTATTATTATTATTATTATTATTATTATTATTAGATATGAAAACATACGAGCACACGAAAGAAACAAGGAGGGAGCAAGCTGACTAATGCCACCGAGAGGGGCACAACACCTGACAACTCTTTCGGTAGGAGGCAATGAAAAGACGAGAAGAAGAGAGTAAATAAAGAAATAGGAAATAAAATAGCAAATAAACAAATAACATACACGAGGACAAAATAAAGTAGGAACACCGAAAACAATATCTATAAACGGGAGGCCAAATCAGTTTTCTGCATGAAAGTTAGCAAGGCTCCATGGGCCTGATCGTATTGAGAAGCACTGCTTCTCGGAAACAGGCAATCGTCAATGGTCGTACACTTGAGTCTAATCAGTCTATGTTCCTTAATTAGCGGTGCACGTTGTGTGACGAATGTGGGACACTCCAATATAAGGGGTTCAAGTGTCTCACAGCAGCCACAGGACGTACACGGTGGACTGTCCCTACGTCCTTGACGATACAAGCGTTCGCGCACCAGCACACAGCCAACTCTTAATTTCACTAACAGTTCTCTAGCAGTACGAGGAAAGCCCCGACAACGAACACAGGGACGGACGGAACGATCCGTTTGCAACACGGTGGTCTGGGTGCTGGTTTAGGAGGTATCGGCGGATTAACACACGTGCGTTGTCAATCATACAAGAAATGTCTGGACGGTCACTCCCGTTGTGAGCACAAGTCGAAGCGAGGTGATCAGCTTCTTCATTTGCAGCAATACCCACGTGCGGAAGTATCCACTGCGCAATGAGGGGCACCGCACGAGATGCAATACCCACGGTGGACTCTATTATACTGCGTAGAATTGGGCTATTGCCATCCTTTCTCAACAGCTAGCTAAGGGCAGCACGGGAAACTGTAAGGATGACGGACCTTCGATGTGCTCATTTATCCCTGTACGTCTTTCAGAGCAACATCAATCGCTGCCAGATCCGCAGTTGCTGATGAGGATGGATGAGGTATTCGAAAAAGCCTTCTTATGTCAGTCAAAGGGCGGAAGAAAGCTGCTGCAGCACCTTGAGCGTCGGCGATGCGTTCGTAAATATTTTAAGATGGCCTCCATATTTGTCAAATAAGTGTAGCTGGGCCAACTGGAATAGAGCAGAAACAGTCTGGTCAGACTTTTTGAGCATATCGGGAATCAAACGATGAATAGGAAAGAGGCATTTGTTGTGTTTCTTCACAGTTGTCAGTGAGGTAGTATCTTGTCAACTGCCAGCAATGGCAACGAACAGTTCCGCCATTTTTTCCATGCGGGAGAATGGTCGTTGAATCAGCCGAATTATAAGTTCTTGTTCATCTGATGCTTGGTGCATACGTTCTACATGATATGAACCTCTCTGGTCTGCTTGCAGCCTCAGAAGCAGCTGGTGTGCTTCAGTTAGGAATGGAACAGACTGCGCCTCACGAGGTAAGCCAAGAATTACTCGCACGGCATCACGATGGTCCCACACCAATTGAGACATCAAATTAGGCGGCACGTTCAACACTGGAAGGCATACATCACGCCGGAAGTGCAGATGATTGATATGCCTGTAGTGCTGTCATCAGGTCACAGCCGTCGCTCCTAATAGTCAAAGCGGCCACAGTGCCCTGTCATCAGCATAGATTGCTATGCTTTGCCTATTGGAAAATCACATTCTCGATGCAATCGGCTTGGAAGTTCAGCAATGATAAGTACTGATCCGAAAAAGTTTCGGCAAGTAGTTCACCCAAAACCAAATCACACTGCTCCCTTACTAATTTCTGAAAGCGGAGCAGTGCTTAACACAAGAGATATCACATAGCTATTTAGCAAATGCTTCTCTGCAGTTTTCACTAATGAACTGCCGCTTGATAATACTCACATATATCAACAGCCATCTGTCCAATTCCCGTTTTCATCACTCATTTTTCATCATGGTGTCTTTCATGCAATTGACAGGCTTCCTCATAAAACCAGCCCAGGTCCAGACGGTATGAGTGCCAAAATTCTAAAATTAAGCTCACACTACTCTTCTGTTTGGTTATCTCTAATATTAGAGCAATTCCTAGGTACGGGTGCCTACTGGAAAATTGGAAATCAGCGTTAGTAATACAGGTATTTAAATCTGGTGGCACAGGAGACCTTAATAATTACAGGCCTATATTACTGACATCCATTTGTTGCAAATTACTGGAACACATCCTGTACTCTCACATTATAGCCTATCTTCACAATAATAGCTTACTCCTCCATAACTAACATGGCTTTTGTCAATATCGCTCGTGTCAGACTCAACTATATGAGCTTGTCACAGATATTCATATTTCTTATCACAAATTGATTTGTACAGACGCCATTTTTAATCATTTTTAATGATTTTTCTAGAGCTTCCGACAGGTTATCTCATAATCGGCTTAGACTGAAAGACCTACAGCTTCACTACAAGACGACGCGATGGATTGAGGAGTCCATAACAAAGAGATTTCAAGTAATAAGTTTAGACAACTGCTTTTCTAACCGCATTCACGGTAGTTCGGGAGTTACTCCAGGGTGCGTCCTTGGTCCACTGCTATTTTTAATATAGAGCAATGACGTCGCAACTAATATTGCTTTACAAATACGTCTTTTCGCAGATGACTGCGTCTTGTATAATGAAGTAAGCTGCCTTGCCTACATCTCTGTGATGCAGTCTGATTTAACAAAACTGACTGACTATGTGACACATTGCAGATGGAAATTAACATAGCTAAAACTAAACAGGTAAAATTTCCTTCGATTTCTCGACTTACCTCTGACCAGTATAGAATGTGCGGTATTACAGTTGACTCAGTATCTTCAATGAAGTACTCCGATGTTCTGTTTACCTCCAATTTAGGCTGGAATACTCACATTGAACACATTACTACAAAAGCATGCAAAAAACTTGGTTACCTGAAACGGCGCTTAAAGCTTGCAAAAACAGATACCAGACTTCGCGCATACAGTTCTTTTATCAGGCCTTCTTTAGAATATGCGTCCATAATTTGGAACCCCCATCACTCTAATCTCATGAATCTACTCGAATCAGTTCAAAATAAAGCTGCGCGGTTTATCTTATCTTCATACTCTCGATATCAAAGTGTGGCCGCCTTAAAAAAATCACTCAATCACCCTTCTCTTGACAAGCGCACCAAATTATCACGGTTGTCGTTCTTCCATAGTCTTTACCATAGCAACATTGCGTTCGCTCGAGCCCATATTCTTCCCGCACATCTCGACATGCGCAGACCATGTTTATAAAGTAAAACCTATATTTGCTAGGAGAAACACGTATCGAAATTCGCCTCTAGTTCTATCTATTGCCGAATGGAATTCTCTACCTTCAAAAATTGTCTCGCTTACGGAACCATCATTTCATACAGCACTGCTAGCCTTTTTACAGTGCATCAACCTGTCTGAAGCCACATATGCTTGAATATTTACTTTAACAGCGTTTTCATGTACTGGTATTGTAGAACATTCATTCCGTTTCATCTGATATGTATTTCTGTAGGTTGTTTACCTCAATCATCATTCGATTGTACCTTTAAACTTGTGTTCTGATGGGTACTGTTCGTGTCCATCGCGTTTAAACTTCTGCGTTTTCCACGCTAACAAACGTTGTATATACTCCGGTTCCCTTTTCTTTGTTTCTTTTCTTTTTTCTCTTTGCGTGTTCCTGTTCGACGTGTAGATTATTTTTTTATTGTTCTAATGTCTTCGAATATTATTTTCATTGTACACATTGCACTTACGTTTGACATTTTGGCCCCCCCCCCCCACCCTCTATGTATTGCCCTAACGGGCGCTTAGGGCACTCAAATAAAAAATTAAAAAAGTACGCTGTTGAAGAGAAGTGGCGATAAGACGCTGTCTTGCGGGACACCACACTCAACAGTGCGAGATTCACTTGTTGCTCCTCCAACGCGCACTTTCACTCTGCGCTCCGATAGAAAAAGGCTCACAAAACGAAGCAAACGATCCGAAATTCCCGCAGTCATAAGTGCGAAAACAATCGTCTTACGTAGTACCGAATCAAACGCTTGCTGCATTTCTAGGAATAATGTATCTGCATAGTACTTGTTTTCTTGAGCAGATACAAGCAATGATACAAGGTCTGCAATGCTTTCGGGGGCTGAAAAATGGCCACGAAAGCGGCTCATGACATCAGGAAGGAAATTCAGTTCCTGTAATTTGCTATCTAGACGAAACAGTACCATTCCTTCCATCAGCTTTATAACATTGCATGTTAGTGATATTGGCCGGTATATACCGAATTGAGGTATTTTGCAGGACGCCCGGGCTTTAAAACAGGTATCACCACAGATGATTTCCATTCGTTGGGGATCAGACTAATTCGCCACACTCCATTGTTTTCATCCAAGATAAGCTGATGAAAGGCCTCATCGATGTTTTCTAAGGATTGGTACGTGACACCGTCTTGGCCTGGGGCAGTGCGGCATTTAGAGAGGCTAAGCCTATAGCGTAGCTCCTCGAGAGTAAAGTCTGAATCATCCATCTCGCAAGCAGGGCCACAGCACGAGGTTATGGTACCGTGACTTGTCAGAGAATTAAGGTCACCATTTGTGTTGTCTCCTGACATAGCAGATACGAAAAAGTCAGCAAATCCTTCCGCGAGAATTTTCGGTGACCAGCTGGTCGTTATGCAGGAAGCAGCAGTTGGATTCCTGCAGATCTCAGGAGTTCGGAGAGCCTTCAGTATGCTCCATACACTTCCGAAACCGCTTGCCGCATACAGCAAACTACAAAGTGTGGCCAAGCTCTTTCAACGAAGTTGCTTTGTGTGCCACCGTATAGCTGCATCTAGGCGATTATATAGCGTCCAATCAGAGATTCGTTTAGAGGGCTGCGCCCTCCTGTAAGCGCGGCGTCGGCAGGCGCGTAGCCTTAAGAGCTTAAGATCAGGGTTTGGTTTATCTATGCGCCGCCATCGTCGCACCGTAGCTTGTCGTAGAAACTCACTCACCAGTTTGAACACCTTGTCGTGGAAAGGCGCCTTTGAAATCAGTTGACGGAACTTATCCCAATTTGTCACAGCGTAGGCGACAGTCTGGCGGCTAGGAGCATTTTCTGGAACCAACCAAATTGGTAGCTGATCTGAGCCCCATTGATCAGCTTCGCATGAGCAGGCCAGGCGCATATTTCCCGTTGATATCGCAAGGTCGATCGCGAATTGTTCCTGTCGTCATCCTCGGCCGAGAAATGAGCCGTCATTGAGAGTTTGTAGATCATGTCTAATAATAAGTTCATTTATTACCACGCCATGACTTTCTTGTGGACGAGAACACCAGTGAGGATGGTGAGTATTTCAGTCTTCGCACAGCGCAAATCATGGGCCGCAACGACAGACTAAGCACACCAGTAATGTGGCGTCTGTGGCGTCAACGCGTCCGTAGATAATACATGCTTGCCACAGTCATCATTTCTCTGGGACTTATAGTAACAGCAGCACATTCAAAATCGGCGTCGCAGATGTCTCCTATGTGAATAACTGCGAAATGTAGGTCAGCTCGTACGTACAACGATGCTTTTGAAGAATTTCGTGGATGCGTGACGCCCGCGCACTGGGAAGCACCACATGCTGGTAATGTGCATCGAGTGTGTGGGGTTCTCACCTGTGTTCTTGGGACAAAGGAACGACAACACAGTAGTTCAAACAATTACAAGGGCATTTATTGCACCTTTCATAGACTTGGCAAACACTAAAGTAGTGCAAGGGAGAGGAATTCTGTATGCGCATCGCCCACGTGGTACGATGTGCAACTCGGCTAGGAAAAAATCGGGCGGCTACTCAGATGCTAAGTTCACGTGAATGGAGCTCGCTTCCTTGAGTCAAACAATAATTTCAATTCGTGCGAGGCTAACTAGAACGCTAGCCTGCTAGCCGAGTTATCCACAAAACATGCCGATGGGCGCGCGACAAATCGCGGAAGTCCGACTCACCGCGACCGGATAACGAGCGAAGATGTTCGCCCCATGCTGGACACCAACGCCCGGTCGTTCGCGCGTACGGTCACGCGAACGGCGGCATGTTCGAACGATCGCGTTAGTCCATTCCAGGGTAGGTCTCGAAAGACGGTCTCGCGGAAGCATGGATCGGCGCACGCGCAGAACGTCCGCACCGCTTGCTGATTCTGAGCCAAAGAGGAAGAGCCTTATCCTTTTTGCACCCAAGTAACTCCGCCGTTAGGTGGCGTTAGCAGAGCAACGCGCGCGCCCTCTCTCGTACTACCCTGCAAGCATACCGACTGCCGCAGTAAAGCAACGCGTTGAAGCAGGTTTACAGGAGATGGGAACATTGCGAGAATACAGCATGTCAGGGGAAGCGTGAGAGTGACGCATCCCCACATCCCTCCACCTTAAATCCGCTACATATTCCGGCGAAACATGTCACATGGTCTAACATCAACGCGCGCTTCGCGAACAAGGTAGTACATGCAACAGTGGCCGCGCCGAGTAAATGTCAACACGCTGTCCATAACATGCGAGCCGACATTGTACTTGGGTACACCGCTAACGTCCGCTTGTCACAGCAGCAGCTCTGCAAACTCGATGGCACCATTCTAGACCAGAACTCCGGAAACTGCGACGCAGTAGTCGGTACGAGCAAGCGTCGCTCGCGCCGACGCGCCCTGCTGGCGAAAGCCGCAACAGATGTTGGTGACCGCCGGCTCTTCGCCGAGGGTGGCGAGCTGGATACAGGCGGCCGCCGAAGTCGCTGCGCCGAACTAGCCACAGCATGCCCATTCCCCGGGGTGACTCAAACGCAGTTCGGGGCAGCAGCGCAAACGATGTGCACGTGACAGCAAACCAGGGGTCACTCCCCTCACGCTGCGTACCGTCAACGCGCTCGGCAAACACTAAAGTAGTGAAAAGTAGAGGAATTCTGCATGCGCATCGTCCAAGTGGTACGATGTTGAACTCGGCTAGCAAAAGATCAGGCGGCTACTCAGGTGTTAAGTTCAGGTGAACGAAGCTCGCTTCCTTGAATCGAACGAGTAATTTCAGTTCGTGCGATGCTAACTAGAACCAGGGAAGCAAAGTGCAACACCTCAACGTCACCTTCCACCAGGTTGTGTCCCTCCACGTGCGACAGGCAGCTTCGTATAGCCTAAAACATCGCTACCCTGACAACAACCGGCATTCAAAAAACAACACCCAAAATGGGCGCAAAACAGGCAGCTGCGAGGAGACGTCAGCTCTGTTAGGTGGTCCTAGCCCGCTCAGCGCACACAGGAGAGAAGACCCTGTCCCTGCTCCAGACGGGTCCCCCACCCATCCATCGCAAGCTTTGCAGCAAGCGTCTTTGAGCAAAGCAGAAGTCTTGAGGGCCCCTACATGAAATTCCGGGTGCTGCTGATGCACGATTAAGCACAAAACTAGGAAAAACTTCAGCATCAAACACTTGATAAGGCAGCGCCGGCCCAAGTGATCGTCTTAGAGCCTTATAAAGCGGCTGTTAAATAACCGTTCGAATTTCCAATCTCTCAAATATCACGATCGAACGAATAAAAACGTGGTTGTTTTTCATAGACGGAAGCAATGCATGGCGCAAAAAGTCTGAAAGCTTTCTTTAGTTTCCTTTGGGAGCTCCCACTACAGTAGCTATATTGATCCACTTCCCAGAGTTCAATAGGGTATAAAATTATATTGCAAAATTTTAATCAGAGGAGCACTAGTTAAGTATATTTCTAGTTAGGAACATATAGTAAAGCTTTTATTATTTGAATTCGCGTATTGCGGCCACTAAACTGGACCCTGGGGCCGCTTCCATCTATATTGCCTGGTAATCCCTAATATCCCACAACTTGCGCCTTCGAAACTCTTTGAGCGTGCGAGTATTCGCACAAAAGTGCATTTACTAAGCCGTGAAGATAAACTAACCAACCTTGCTCGCTCCTATTGCACGACCTTTCATCAACATACGCATCAAAGGAACGCGGTATTAACAAGTGCGTAGGACTAAAAGAAGACGATAGGTACCGATGAAATAAGCACAGCCTGGTTTCACGCTGCGGCTTTCTTCCCTCGGGTAGATAGTGCTAGGTGGCCCATTATAGTGTGAGCATCCCCTGAAAGACTAATCCTTTCCTCTCGGCCTGCGCCCATCCCATGTTCGGCACCCAAAGCACTGGCACGCCTGGGGACGATCGAAGAAGGAGGGAAGCGGGGCGAGTGCCCGCCGTGTGACCATATCGCCGCCGCGCCCCAAGAACAATGGGCAGCCGCGAGCAATCGATGCCCGTCGTGGTGTGGGCACCGCGGCGCTCCGGAAGGCCACCCATCGGCCACGGGGTCACAGAGCGGCCGCCGCCGCCACGTACAAAAACGTCCACCGCAGCAGCAGCGACCGCCCCGCTCTCGCTCGCCACCAGGAGGAGAACGGATTGATAAACGATCTCTGTGTCGAGACGTGTCGGGCCCGGGCTTAGCATCTGTGTGTCGCCTCAACCAGCCTCCACACCCTCACGTGCCTCCTCCCGAGCACTCCCCACTACCTTCTCTTGCTTCTCCCGTCCAGTCGGCTTCTTTTCCTCCTGAAATATGTGCTTGCCGTTAGACCACGTAGCCCCCCTCTCCCCCTCCCCCATTCTACCTCACTCTCCCATTACGCCACCGACAAGCACATCGCCTCCGTGGAGCCTCAAAAACGGCGACAACACCGACGACGACGAACGTGTCCGCCCGCGGGCGCGCGTGACCCCTGCCGCGAAACGTGAAAGCGCGCAGTCTGAGGGAACTGAGCGCGATAAGAGCGCTTCCTGGATCTGTCGCTTTACATTTTGCCCGTCTTTGTCTTGCACTCTTCTTATTCGCCTTTTGCTCACTTTTCATTTCGTCCTCTTCCTTTCCTTAAAGCTGATCACGTTTGCCTATCAGAGTGGGAGTTGTACGCGGTCACATATAGTCTTTTTCTTTTGCAAATATGTTTTGTTACTTGCGAGTATCTACGGGTTCCAGTGCAGGCATGTGAATTGGGGTTGAAGTAGTGTTTGGTTGTGGGTGGAGTTAGACTAGTATGTGTTGCCACGTACATACGCGCTCAAGCGTTCTTCTTGCTCTCTCTGTTCTTGTTCCATACAGTGCTTAATAAAGCTGCGACCGGTTCACGCAACAAGCTGCGAGCTCGCGCATATTGCAGGGGCGTTGCTTTGCCACAGCGATTACCCTTCTCCTACCATGCATGTACGGCGATAAAGTTGTGCCAGACCCTGAACCATGTAATGACAAATGCGTCTGTTTTTGGCAGATCACCAAAGCTAAATAACATTCGCTTCAGTCAGTGGTCAGGAAAAGCCATTTGACCGCAAAAGTAATTAATTGTGGCTCTCTTCCTGCAGTGAAATAGGTGAAGTGCCCGCTTTGAGCTAGGCAGCTATAGGCAGTATAACACGACGTCCATGTTCAGCACTGAATTTTTATTTAACTTACTGAGTAGTATCATGGTAAGCTCAGGTACCTTTTCTGTGCTTCCTACTAGGAAGCAGCGGTAAGGAAGGTTATCTTTTATATAGAAAAAATGTGAAAGGAATTGATTACAGGCCTACGGTAGGAATTTTTTTCTATGAAATAGGTACATAATTAATGTATGCTTCGGCAAACGACATTCTTGAAGCTACCAGTAAAAAAACAACGTGCCGTTAACATCTATTAGCAGGTAAAAACGGCACTTCTCTCACCTTCTGTGCTGATAAAGATGGGTAAATCTTGTATGATGAGCTGTAAGAATGGTGTCCTCTCGGACAGCATGCATCGTGTGTTTAAAAAATCGAATGTGCGTCAGAAAAAGAAAAAGATCAGCATTTAGCTTTTCTTATATTAGGCCACTTCTCAGTGATTTGCAGATATATATTTTAATCGAGAAGAGGCAGAGAGGTCCGCCTGAACTAACGTTAGTTAGCGTACTATGTACAAAGAAAAAAAAAGGAATACGGAAAACAGGAGGGGTGGGTGATGATGACGACTGAATAGAGGAGGGCTAGATTTTTTTTTTGTTTCTTTGTTTTGTAGTTCTTTTACGTGAAACAGTTCCTCATGTAAGATAGACCAAACTCACAAAACATTTTGTTTGTAAGTGCTCTCTTACCATTGGCCGGCCAACTTCTCAAATATTATAATCCTATGACCAGTTGTAGCTGAAGCATATTGTAAACTATACCATGCTGAGAAGGCTGGCGCATCTGTCCAGGAATACATGCAGACGCTTTCAATTCCTTTCACGAGTGAAAGGAATTGAAAGGAATTGAAAGGAAATCATGGTGTATTAAGGGGGGGGGGGGGTACTGCGCTATACAGGCACAGACCGCAGAAGTAGAAGTGCACAGGACGCACGCACGACCCTGTCTGGACCCTGCACCCCCTGCCACAGAACTTCCACTGCTTGCTTGCAAAAAAAAAAACAAAAAAAACACGAGTTTGTTGTAGTTTTCCGAGTGTCTTGAATTGCCTGTATCCGTCGCTACAGCTTTACGCGTCAGGTAGCCACTCACTGCTGACAAGGCACAATGCTGTATCACGTATGGCTCTAAGTAGCTTTTACTAACGTCTACTTCTACCATATTGCAATGGCAAGTAGCCTGTCATGCTACTCCTGCTGCTGCGAGGAAACTTGAGCGCCCGTTGTGTTTGTCCTCAGTACGACGTGAAACACCTTTCCCTCTTGACATCATTAAACCGGCTGCAGTGGATACTGTTGTGTTAGTCAAAGATACCCGGACCCTGACCACATTGGTCGCTGCCGCAAGAAAAAGAGAGAGAGAGAGAGAAAGAAAGAAAGAGCTATTTGCGCACTAGGACAATTCTTGAGGTACACCGAACAAAGTGACCCTAGATACTACTGCTGTGCATCTTCCCGCGCGCACACAATGTTCACTATCTCCCCTCTTTTCCTCTTTCTATTCCCCCTTACCCTGTGTAGCGTAGCAAAACAGACTCTCGTCTGGTTGACCTTCCTGCCTTCTTTCTCCTTGCTTTCTCTCTCTAGTATAAGGGCAGGAACACTTCTAACGTAAATGAAGGCGTCGACTGCAACAATATATGTATTGAAACGTACCATGACTGTTGGTGACAACCGAGAAGTCATGTTCGCTGCGACTTACCTGAAAAAGAGAAATGAAACATACTTCAATCATCGTTCAGCACTGGCAAACAAAAATCGAAACCCAAATTTTCAAAAGGCGCAGCTTCGTCCGAAAGGCGAAGCATCGATGGCGATAGCAAATTAAATAGCAAATACGAAGTAGACACGTACCCAGGGAGTGGTGGGGAGGCACCCATCTTCGATATTAAGTAACATAGCCCCCTACTCCCCATACCCTCCACACCACCACTCATCACACGCATTCCTAAAGCGCCGCCAAATAAATCGTGAGACTTGACAGCTATTCGGCTTTCAACGCTGCGTTGTTATGAAAATATTATAGCCGAGGCGTTGAAGGGATCGTGATCGGGTCAAGGGAAAGGACACTGAACTGAGAGTGTGAAACATGTTGATATTCTCCCAGTTAAGAAATGACGGAATGTTTTCGCCGTATTCATTATTTCGATGATTGGTTCGAAATCCCAACGTGCTGCCGCTGGAAAGGCGCCACTGATATCTTATCAACTATCTACGTTTCACAGTCATCGCAAAAAATGTCAGAATTTCATTGAAACCCTGCAATAACCAGTAATTCCATAAGCAATATAAATGACACCAATTACCTCATCTGGCTCTTCCCTAATTATACAGCAATTGTCGTGATAAACTAAGCAACGGCAAACAAGAGGGGCAAGGAGCTGAGAAATTAAGAGATCTACTAAGGGAGAGAGCCGGGGCAACAACCAAACAGGAAGGAAAAGGAAAAATTTGCAAATTTGACCATTGTTTGTGAAATATTTATGGATGAAAATCTTTATTTAAAAAGGAAGTAGCGAAAACACCGTGGAAGTGGAGAATAAATTCGTGTGTTTCTAATGACGCTTACAGCTATCAGCAGAACCGGCCGACGAAGGGACTTCTCTCCTGTGATTATGTGGATGTTTTTCTATCTTTCCGCGGTGGACGCAGTACGTCTAGAACCGCAGCGTCCTACGCCCTACGCGGTTGTTCGGGACTGGCGGCAACGCATCGTTATGCAACTTCCCAAATAACAATACGAGTAAGCTTTGGCCCTTAACTTGGTGCAGCAGAAAACGACGGACCCAAAAGAGATGTGATTGTTTCGAAAATATATTTCTGTATAATTCTCCACAGAGCTAATTGAAAAAACGCTACTAGAAATTTTATTTTACAATTTCGCCTATTTGCTTGTTCTTGGCAGTGTCAGTACTGTGCTTCATGCCTGCGCGAGTCCATTTGATGTGGTTCCGTGTTTCCGTGTTTGCAAGTACAACAAATGTGTATCTAACAGGCGTACCTGTCAGATACACGTTATTTCATTTATATTTTGCGGGTTTACTCACCTTTATGTCGAACGGTGGGCATTATTCATGTTTGTACTAGTTAACGTACCCTCAACCCCTCATCTGCATAGAAAAGTTACCTCGGAATGAGCCTCCCTTCCCCCCCTTCTCCCAAAAAAGAATCCACGGTGCGTGCCTGTGGAGAAGTAAGTAAAGTAGTTTCATCGGCCGTATAAACTTCTAAACATTCGCTTGCTAACTAAATTAACAAACGTGGTGTCACGCGCGCATAAGCAAATGTGAGCACATCTCACTCGATGACCGCGGGAAGTCGCTGTCAAAATGTTGGAGTGAGGATGCGTGGCAGCAGCAGCGAGCGAATTGACATTCGTGCTGCCTCTCGATTCAACGCTAACTAAGCGGCGAAAGCACAGAGCACACGATGCTATGAGCACTCGGCGCAATGAGCCCCCACCGCAGATCGCTTTCAAGATAGGGTCGACGCGGCCACACGCTTAGGCGCCATACGCAGCAGCCGCTAGAGGGTATGAATATATACATAATTGGAGAGATAAGGATTTGGCTCTTGAAACTAGCTCCGTAGCATGCAACTTTACCCCGATGCAATTCTGGTAGCATCGGTCAGGCACCATCTACCGATGTTGATGACCCAAAAAGAGGGATGGTATGTAAGCAACCCTATGCAGTAACATGTTGTCACTGCCTTTTAATGGACATTGATCTTTTCAGATATTGCGACAAGCCGAAATTATGGAACTTCTACAGGATTTCTCGCTTCAATATACCTTTTATAGCTCAATGTGAAAAAGAGAGAGCTGTTTTATTTAAAAGCTAGGACGTGGGCCGGCTTAGAAGTGTTCGCCTACACGTTATTTTGGAAGGGAAGGGGAAAAGAGATATAAAGACCTTGTGAGTACGAGGCCAGAAGAATAAGAAAAAGAAAGGACTTCATACAAAATAGCTCATGGTCCCAACTGGGATACTGCAGTTGGGGCACCACAAACAAATTACTTCCATCGAAACACCTAAGCCATTTAGTCTTGTGAAGTCTCGACAAAAATATCATTGCAACGCTTCTGCCGAAATTAATATGTATTATCTGAAATAAAGTATGATTACCTGCAAAGGTGACGAACAAATTGAATTTCCCCTCGAACTCGCCGGATCAACGGCCTAGAGTTGAGAATCAGCAGGTATACTGTGGCGACCTGATTGGCACGCCTATATACCAAAGAAGAAGCATTCACACAAGGACCACATATGTATAGTTAACACACTGATGAAAACGCGTATTTATAGGTGATACAGGTAACGATAAAAGTGAACGAGCTTGCTTCACAAAATTAAATCATATCGTGCTGACTCGCATGCCGAATTGTCGGTAACACTGGAATTTTTAAGTGCAAGTGGCACTAACGGGTTATATGGCATATGGCTTGGCACGGCCAATCTTGGGTAGTTTTCTTCTTCATAAAAAAATTGCCATGTTGACCTCCTATCAGCTAACGCCACGACCTATACACGTCTAAATATAAAGAAAAATTTTTCTAGAAGCTTTATTTTTATGTTGTGAGTGGCAGTAATACTCGAGTCGATCTAGTAATTTCTTGCTTAAATATTCCTATATAATTACTTTATTACTCACGTGCATAAGTGCTGAGGCGGCCTCTGAATTTCTAGTTTCTCATTTATTCCCCTGTGAAATTAGCTTTGTGGCTTCCATGTAGTCAAATCTTCTGTGAAGTTCTGTATATGACACATGTTCTACTTATTATGAGCAAGCAAAATGAGAACAAGGTAAAAGCGGGAGCCAACGTTTCGACAAGTGGAAAAAAAAAGAGACAACTCCACTTCTCGAAACATTGGCTTCCGCTTTTACCTTGTTCTGGTTTTGCTCATTGTCTAGCACTTCCATCTCCTGCCTTCCCCGTGTTTTCCCTAGACATTCTGCAGATTTTTGTTTATTCTGTACTAACAGGTCATTTGACAGGCTCTGAAGTGAACGAAGGGAACTAACGCTAATCGATGTTCGCTTACCTACGTATTAGGTTTCTGATTATTTCACTCGTTCATCTTGCTAGATCACTCCGTTATTTTCTATTCGAAAGCATCAAACGCCCATTGAACGAAAAGTCCGGCGTCGCCTATAAAAGGGAACGGCGCCTAAATTACCATTGGCTGCCACGCCAAGTCAGGAGCGCGCCTCGACGGAGCAGAGCAGGCGAATGGGAGCTCCTGCTGCCGTGGTAACGCGCCAGGTGTTGGTCGAGGGAAGAGGGCATCATTGCGACGCAACGTCACCAGCGCGCCTCGGCGGAGCGGATAAGGCGAGGCGACGCAGAACGTCTTCAATATGCAGCGAAGTGTGGCTCACAACACGAGCGCCTGTTGGCTCGAAAACGCGAAGCGGAGCGGCGTTGGGAGGTGGCGATGAGCCCCGAGGAACGTAGTTCACATTTAGCACAGAAACGTGAAGCGCAGACACGTCGATCCCATGCAATGAGCCAGCAGCAGATCTGAAAAGCTCGATAACATACCCCACGTCAAAACTCGAAAACATTACTCACAGCGCAAAACTTGAAGGACCGCGCTCAGGGGCGTTCAACTGGACTTTCGCATTCACAACTCACAAGTGCTTAGGTGTCCTCACATTTTGATTGAACTCTGACGCCATGTTACAGTGACATGGACATATACATTAATGTGGATACACGTGACAAGTGCAAGACACATGTTGCGGGCACACGAGCCCAAAGCGGGCTCGTTTAGTGCATTTAACAGTGAAATGAAGTTAATTTACCTGCTTTAATCCGTCGCATGACAAAGCGGAATTGAATACTTCTGACTACCCGTCAATGTATTCGTTGGAAGACTTCATAGAAGTTTTCAGATATTAGTAATGCTTAAGTTTCTGCACATAGAATTAGTCGCGTTAGGTAACCGTTATCCCACCACGTCTTTCATTGTTTCTAAAGCGTGCAGCTGCGTATTGGGCAACATGTCAATAGTAGTTCATTGTACAATATCATAATCACCTACCACCTACCTTTCCCCGTATTTGCCACTTCCCCTTTCCCCATTGAGGAGTAGCATGCTAGCCACACGCTCTCCAGGACGACCTCTCCTTCTTTCTTTTCATCAAATTCTACTCCTCCTTCCCCTCATACCTAATAACATACCGGTTTTATTAAATCAAGGGAAAGTGCCATGAAGTAGGCATGCGATATTACTTCATTGACCAAATATTGTAATTATTATTGTGGCATGTAGGAATATATCCTAGAAATTCATTTCAGTTTAAAATGAGAAAAGCCAGCTTCCACTCGTTCTTTGAGAAGCTAACACTGGTGGACACTAGCGCGGTCACCAGAGGTCACTGTTTCGAAACACTATATCCCTGCATCCCGCGATTAATCATTAGCGCACGAAATTACTGCGTCAACCCTGCGGGAACACACCGCGCGATGCACAATAAAAGGTATCCATTATAAGACTTTGCCGACGCTTCCAGCGCTGTGCCAGCCGTATCTTCAGCCCGGACTCGGTACTACGCTATAGGGCGGAGTCTGAGTTGGAGAACATGGCGGGTCCACTCACCGCTCAACTTTTGAAGCCGAGAAAAAGCTTCTCGAATGTGTTATCAAAACTGCGAGGGCAAGCGTTGTCTTATATTACGTTTTACAGAAATGGCGCAACTCCTGGCTGTAAGTGGATCCGCCCGTTCATGCGCAGGCAGACAACGGTAGCTGACGCGCCCTGTGTCCGTTCCGGCACCATTGGACTAGGCGTGAAAGAGCCCCTAATAAAGTGATGCTTCTAAAATAAAACGAAAGAAATAAAAGTAGAGAGACGAGACTGGCGTAATCGTCTACGAAATACCGTTTCAATGTAAGCCGATAAAGTAAGCCTTCTTCCAATGTTTCTGAAATTCTTCGTAGTTCGTTTTAATTTTTTTACGTACTATCCCTTTGCTCGGCGTAATGAAGAGGTATATATAAAGCGCATTCCTGTTATTGCAGGGCCGCGGGCCAGAGGGAAGGCGCACAGCCCGCACACAGACAAACAGACAAGCCCCTATACGCACACATATATTGGGTTTCCTTATTCGAGCCGGGTTTCTTCATCGGTTGCCGTGATAAATTACCTCTTGGGATGGGGAAAGGACGACCGCCCAAATGACGGCCAAAAGCGTTATTCTCCTCCCCGATTGCCACACGGGCGCTGCGGGACGAGGGAGGGCCTTGTGCGACGAAGTCAAGAGAGCGAAGGCAGCGTCGGGGCGCGAGGCCGTTTTACGACGGGGCCGCGCGAGTAAAATTGTCGCTCCGCTGCAAACGAGTCAAAGTGGCGGAACCATCGTCCGTCCACCACGGCGCCTCAGAATGCGCGCACGTTGCTGTCAGAAATGGCGATAACTTTGCGGGCCTCTTTCTCTTCCTTTCCCGCGACAGTGAGCGAAGATCGAGGCAACGGCGGCCGCACCAAGTGGCGCAACGCGCGTTGCGTTCGCGCTCGAGCCACATCGCTTTTAGTGGCGCACCGCGCTCCGACAGCCCGGATCGGCACTGCCTCGCGAAGGCGCCGCTAAAGACATTTCGCGAACGCACATGCGAAGAATGCAGAAGCCGTCGCCAATGTATCAGCGACAGCCCTCTATCTCTAAATTTCGGAGGATTCTCATTCCTTGGTATTGCTATCGCAATGACCTTGATACCTGCTTTGCTTTGACCTTATTAATCTGTTTGTTTTCTATCTCTCTTCTCCGCTAATCACGCCCAGACAAGTAAGACAATCAACAGAACGAAAAAGGGAAACGGAACAGGGGGAGGGTGGAAGATAGGAGTGATCGGGAAAGGCAAGAAGGTTCAGTGGGCTGAATTCTTAATGTCGCCGTTGGTGAATCGCATATGTTTACGTGATTCTTAGAGGGCACATAGTTTTGTATAACGCGCGCTAACCATCAATTTTTCTTCATACGTGCAAGTTGGTGAGGGCGCTTGGCTAATTCTAGTCAGAGTGCATGTTTAGATACTCTATTCTTGTTTTCTTATTTACAATCTGTCCATGTTCAAGTTAGATGGTTAGAGGTGCAGAAAGCAATCTAGTAGAACGAATGGTGCGCAGCGCGCTGCATAACACCATTAGCTATCGCGTCTATTTTTACAGTATCGTCACATCCACTCACTCTCTCTCCTCTCTCTCTCTCTCACACACACACTCACACACACACACACACACACACACACACACACACACACACACACACACACACACACACACACACACACACACACACACACACACACACACACACACACACACACACACACACACACACACACACACACACACACACACACACACACACACACACACACACACACACACACACACACACACGCGCGCGCGCGCGCGCGCACGCACGCACGCACGCACGCACGCACACACGCACACACACACGCACACACACGCACGCGCACGCGCGCGCACACACGGCAATTATCATGCGTTCTTGATTAATGCTGAGGTTTTATGTGGCATAAGCTTGATCTGATAATAATGGATGGGGATGGATTAATTTTTACCAAATGGGGTTCTCTAACGACAACTCAATGCACTGTAAACGAGCGTTCTTGCGCTCCGCACCAATAAGAATGCAGATGCCACGGTCGGGACCGAATACGTGAACTCGTGCTCAGCAGTGCAACGCCATAGCCAATGAACTACCACGGTGGCAGCGTTTCCGTTAAATCTCGCTCTGTCACACAATTATCGAATGCCATAAACTGCAGACCTAAGCTACGTGGGCTTTTACAGTCCGCTCCGCAGTGAGCCATATCAGAAAAATTATTGCGTGTCTGAACGCCAGGCAGCATGCTCTTATGCAGTTACGATACTTACACATTCTAGGGAAAAGAACCGTTATGTCTGGTTTCCCAATCGAGCATTCCGCAACCGAAGCATGGGCCCCGGTGTCACTCATATTTGCGGCCGCTCGCAATGGCGCCGAACCCCGGAGCAACCGGAGGAACACGGACGAAGAAAAAAAAGCAGATTCAACAGAATAACAAACGACTACAGTCCCGCTGACACGACGAACGAGCGCCGAGCAATCGCTGCGGCACCGGGACGGGTGGGCCGTCGTCGCTACCCGCCGCCGTCACCGAGCCACGTCAAGATATCGCCTCGGCTTTCGGCGTACACACTGCAAGTCGCGGGTTGCCGGTGCAGTATCGGCACGGGACATACCAGTGCTGGCCCGACGATGCGTCAAAAAAAGAAAAGAAAAGATACTTCCCCAATGGCGGCCGTTCCCAAATAACCGTTATCAGAACGCTTCCCTTGGGGGGAGTCGGCTGACGGGCGACGAAATCGGATCTGCTGGGAGCCCGTTTTCCTTTCCGATGAATTGGCATCTCGGCCGCTTCGGGCGAGACCGGTCGTCGCCCCCTTTCTCGTTTCGCGCGCTTTTCTTCCCGCCCTCGCCCACTACGACGGCGCTCCACTGCCCTCCTCTTTCGCATCGCGACCGGCTGTCAAATTGTCGCTGGCGCCTCCGGCAGCGGCCTCGGTGATAACGGCGTTGGTCACTCTATGCCCGCTGTCAGCGTTGGCGCACCGCTCCGCGGAGCAGTGCGCGTGTGCGCGCCGTTTGTGCCTCTGATGCGGGACTGTGTTTCCCGATGGCGTTGCACCATCCGGACCTATGTCAGTGGCAATGCTTACGCCACGTCGCCGGTCCAAATGAATAGTCAGCGTTACGCTAGTTACGACGTTTGTGTGTATGTGCCTAGAAAAAAAGAAAGCGCTACTTTAAGAATTGATAAATACTAGATGAAGACTGCAAACAGCAATAACACAGAATAAACACGAAAGGCATGGAGATTAACCGGACGCATGTCGTGTTTGATACCCTGTACTGGGACAATGGGGATAAGGGGACAAGAGAAATAAGGGAAAGGAAGCAGCACTGGTTGCGCGCATGTACGTAGAGTCGTAGGTACGAAGAAAATGAGGCATGTGTTATTTACTGCGGGATTGTCCTAATTGTAGCGAAGATATTGTAGAAGAGACGCTAGTGGGTTCAGCGCTACTGGCTCTAAACGCTAGTGGGTCGAGCGCTCCTGCTCAGCAACGGCTCTCGTGCTTGGAAGCTGTGACTGCCCTGCCCGTCGACGTTGCGCTGCTCCCGAGCTCTGCCGAATAAACACCTTTAGAATTGGTGGAGGTGCGGGGTAAAGTCAGAGGCAAAAACAACAACGTCGTCGAGATAACATAAGCACGTGTGCCACTTCAAACCGCGGAGGACTGTGTCCATCATGCGTTCAAAAGTTGCTGGCGCATTACAAAGTCCAAACGGCATGACGTTAAATTCGTATAAGCCGTCGGGTGTGACAAAGGCTGTCTTCGGCCTATCGACGTCAGCCATGGGTACTTGCCAATAGCCGGAGCGTAAATCTAGAGATGAAAAGAATTCTGCTCCTTGTAGGCTATCGATGGCGTCATCAATTCGCGGCAGCGGGTATACATCTTTGCGAGTGATCTTGTTCAGGCGGCGATAGTCTACACAGAACCGTACCGAGCCGTCTTTTTTCGTAACAAGGACGACAGGGGATGCCCATGGACTGTTCGAGGGTCGGATCACTTCGCGGCGAAGCATATCGTCCACTTGCTCATTAATCACACGACGTTCCGTGGCCGAGACGCGATATGGTCGTTGCCGCAATGGCGGTTGGGAGCCAACCACTCGTGCACTGCGCCGTCAAGCTCGCCATTTCGCCATTCGCGACGACCTGCTTCATCGACGCAATTACACCTCTGACGGCCGCCAGTGGTTATTAGTTGTCCCTCGAACCCTGCGTTCTGAAATCTGCGCATCGTTCCACTCTGATCCACAGTGTGCGCATTCGGGACTTTTCAAAACCTACCAGCGTCTCCGACGACGCTACTACTGGCGAGGAATGTACAACTACATTCAAAAGTTTGTTCGTTCATGCCCCGACTGCCAGCGCCGAAAATCTCCGGCCCACCTCTCGCCAGCTGGCCTGCAGCCTCTACCCTGCCCTACCCAACCGTTCGGGCGCGTTGGCATCGATTTGTATGGACCACTTCCCCTGACGTCGGCTGGTAACCGCTGGGCCATTGTGGCAGTAGATCACCTTACCCGATACGCTGAAACCGCCGCTCTCCCAGCAGCTACAGCGCGCGATGTTGCATCATTCCTGCTTCGCCGATTCATCCTGCGGCATGGTCCACCCCAAGAATTGCTCAGCGATCGCGGACGCGTCTTCCTGTCGGAGGTAGTTGAAGCGATTCTCAAAGAGTGCCACGTTGTTCATCGTACGACTACGGCGTACCACCCTCAAACGAATGGCCTCACAGAACGCTTCAACCGTACGCTCGGCGACATGCTTTCCATGTACGTTGCCTCCGACCACACGAACTGGGACGCCATTCTGCCATTCGTCACCTACGCGTATAATACCGCTACGCAGAGCACCACTGGATTTTCCCCCTATTTCTTGCTGTATGGTCGACACCCTTCGCACACCATCGACACCATTCTTCCGTACCGGCCGGATGCATCCGAGTACGTCCCTATTTCTGACACGGTCCGACATGCAGAAGAGTGCCGCGACCTCGCACGGGCCTTTACTTCCGATGATCAAGAGCGCCGGAGGAGCACTCGCGGTGACGCCACTGCCACGGTCACCTTCGATCCGGGAGCGCTCGTGTGGCTCTCAGTCCCTATAACTGCCCCTGGCCTCTCCTCAAAACTGGTCCCTAAGTATGAAGGCCCTTATCGTGTTCTCGAACGCGCATCTCCTGTAAACTATGTCATCGAACCAGTTGAGCCATCTGAAGACATGCGCCGCCGTGGACGAGACATTGTCCATGTCGACCGTTTAAAGCCTTACTACGACCCGCTCATAGTGACGAGCTCTTAGGTCGCCGGACGGCTCCCTTCTCGCTCCCGGGGGGTGGTTGTAGCGAAGATATTGTAGAAGAGACGCTAGTGGGTTCAGCGCTACTGGCTCTAAACGCTAGTGGGTCGAGCGCTCCTGCTCAGCAACGGCTCTCGTGCTTGGAAGCTGTGACTGCCCTGCCCGTCGACGTTGCGCTGCTCCCGAGCTCTGCCGAATAAACACCTTTAGATAATGTTCTTGTGTAAAACAAAAGAGAGAGAGAGAGAGAGAGAGCAAATGATAACTGAAAGGTAGGGAGGTTAACAAGTACTGAGCCCGGTTGGCTACCCTACACTGGGGAAAGAGAAACGGGGACGGAAAGATTAAAGAAAGAAGAGAAAGTCCACGGGGGATATCGTTCAGTCACTCAGTCCGGATCACAGACGCTGACTCAATCCTGTATCTTTCAAATATCGCAGCAGCGCTTTGGTGGCCTTTTGTAGCTGCGATATGCGAGGCCATGGTCCCAAGATCTTGTTCAAGGTGAACGGTTTTCTATGTAACTGGTTGAGAGCTGTGCAGAGATCTTGTCTTTCATTTTCAAATGATGGGCAGTAGCACAGTAGATGGCCTATAGTTTTTTCTACACCGCAGGCATTGCACTCGGCGCTATCAGCCATTCCAATTAAAAACGTATATGCATTCGTGAATGCGACGCCCAAGCGTAAGCGGCACAGCATTGTTTCCTCATTACGCGGAAGGCCTGGTAATAGCCGCAGTTGCATAGATGAATCGAGGGAATGCAATCGATGTTGAGTGAAATCAGGTGTGTGCCACTTCTCCAATGTCATACGGTGCGCTAGCTTGCCTAAGTGTTGGGCTGCGTCAGTACGTGACAAAGGTATAGAAACAAGGGTTGCTCCATCGTGTGCTTTCTGAGCAGCTTCGTCAGCGAGGTCGTTGCCGGAGATACCGCAATGGCCAGGCAGCCACTGAAACACGACGTCGTGCCCTTTCGCAATCTTGTGATGGTGCATTACTCGTATCTCCGATACGAGTTGTTCACAGGATCCGCGACGAAGAGATGACAAAAGAAACTGCAGACATTAAATGAGCTAATTGTACTCTGTGCGTGATGCACAATATTTTAGTGTTATTCAGCCGCAACCATCTAAGGATCAAGAATGTCGCACAACATGTCACAATATTCAACAATGTAGCCAATTTAAGGACGTTCTGCTTTACGGGTGGAGACGCAAAAAGGACAGCGCGCTGCAGCAGCTCTGACTTCGTCTATTGCTACAGCAGAAGCTTGTCTACAAATTTTCAAAATTGCCCCTTTGGCTGTCGGTGGAACTTCACCGCAGTACACCAAGGTAACTCACTGCATTTTTAAAAATAATATTTGAGAAGACCTTCTGAATTTCAACAACTTTCATTTAGCAACGTCGAGAGAGAGCGCATGCCCTGTTATTTATGTGAGCTTTGCTGGCACTTCATCATGAGGTTCTTGCTGCGTTATCAGCAAAATTTTGACCAGAATTAAAACACTGCAGTAATGCAGCAGGACGGTTACAAATAAGTGCCGTAAACACGCATGTTATTAGAAGGGCGTACCCTCTCGATGTTGCTAACTGTAAGTTGTTGAATTTGGGGCGGCTTTGGGAATCGTAATATTTTTAAAATGCTGCCCATTCAGTTACACTGGAGCACTTGGGTGAGGTTTGACAGATGGCCGTAGGGGCAATGTGCGAAATCCCTGGGTATGTCTCCCGCACTGAAGAACACCACCTTGTTCTTGGTTGGTTGCCTGCGATCTCCTTACATGCTACGCACTCGCTCACTACAAGCACATTGACGGGAACCCAGTGGGTATAGTGTTTTTGATTGCTGAGGGGGGAAGGTGGGGGCGGGCGGTTGGCGAATAATGAAATCATTTGTAATACTAGTCTGAAAAAAATATTTAAAAGAAAATGAAAATCCGTAATTCTGTTCTATAAGAGAAAGACAAATTTTAGATGTACAACATTTTTTTCTTTACGTTATAGTAATGGTGTTGTAAATTCGAAATATATGGAGAAAATTTAGCAACCTCATCCCCTGTATGTATAAATATATTATGTTTATGAGGCAATATAAAGAATTTGATAACATTTCTGATATTCAGTGTTTGTTTAGCTTAATGTTTAGGCCACTGATGATAAAACGGTTGTTGTGGTAAATGATTCTTGCATTTCAGGCTTCCTGAGTTGCCTTGGAGGTCCTAGCTGGAGATTATTCAACACTCAGACCAAAATTTATTATGCAATCGATATCAAGAGTTAGATGACTCAGTGCCACCGGCGGAATTTGAGCAAAAGCTTTTAAACATATTTTTCTTGTCTTGTATGTACGCAGATCTGATATATGAGACACCTGGTGCATGTGGATCCTGTGAGCTCCTATATAGCATGTGAAAAACTATGAATAGCTGTTTCTGAGACGTTGGTGCTGGCGTTGATGCCACAGATGCTTGCGACGTTGCTCTCCACCATCCTCCTGGTTCTTGGCGTTTCCTGCTTTATGCGCATATGCTATATTTGAGGCTGATCGTCATCATTGTCACGTGCACCTCTTTCGGGCCGCCGATGCTGTGTCCAGGGGCATGTGGAAAAAACACGAAATTGCATAAATAACCACCACCTTCTCAAGAGCAGCGATGCACATAATGTCCTCCTCGTCCACTAGAGCATTGCTTGTTGTGGCCTCTGAAATATTTGCACAGATGCCGCTGCTCTTAGATTCTACGTGGAGGGCAACGCCTTGCACTAATTGCCCGACATCGTTGTTGCGCATTGCGCAGCGGCTAGCGTGCCTGGCTGTGAATTGCATATCGTTACAACGACATGTATTGAATTTTCACTGATGGCAGCTTGTTGTTCACACTTCCCCTTTTCACCCGATGGTGATGGTAAAGTTGCAGATGACGAGGCAGCTTGACGACTACAGTGCAACATAAGCGTAACGGAATGGACAGATAAGGCAAACTCAGTTTTGGGCATTTAGCTGCGGTCGCATAAAAATGACCAGAACTCTGTATTCTTTTATTTGACGTGTCTCGGAGTAAATTACACTATACAGTCTATTGCTGAAGTTTAGACACTATGTTCATGACAAGCTACTCCCTCCCCATGTTAACCACACTACGTTACCCACTGTTTCCCAATCCATGTTACAAACGTTATCTAATCTTTCTAGCCCTGTTTTACATTGAATATTTATCCTTGACGCACAGTAGGGATTTTAAAAGAGGCGATCCTAAATTCAAAGCACACAGTGGGTTTGGTGCAAGCATGAACGGAAAGAATCATGACGCAGCTAACGGCGTAGTAAATCAGCACGTTCGCATGCTATTTTATACAAAGCATTTTCTCGTACGCTGTCACTAAGCATATTAATTCCACCTCCTTTCGCTAGAATCCTTCTCAAATCCTTTCCGCGCTCAATCATTGTTAACGTTATTTAAGTATCGTTTTTTTTTTGGTGCCCAAATGTCATAAGTAAGCATAATTTGGGGCGGGGGGGGTCTTTATGAAAAGGATACAAATTATCATGTTGCGAGTGCTTCGTGACTGTGCTTAGCCTCTTCTTATTGGAACAAGACACCCAGATCCACACCCGCTCACGAAGAATATACATCAAAGGATACCATGTAGAGAAAGAGCCAATGAGCCGTGGAGACTGTGCTGTTAGACGTTCATGGAAGCGCGCGAATTAACGGTGATATCAACGCAACCACCCGGAATAAAGCGACACCTTGGTCTTTAATCAGGTAAGAGGGATAATTCTTTCCCTTTCCTCTTTACGTTTTTATCTATCTCGCTATGTAATCTTGGCTTGTTCGGAGACAGCATTTGAGGAAATTGGCGAAGCGCGGTCGTCAGCGTAGGGCACGTCTGTCCGAAGTCTAGCTTAGCTTGTAAGCTGAGGACCGAGCAAAGCAGAAGCATTAAAATATCAACGTAAAGAAAAAGAAAAAAGTAGACAGGGAGAGCTATCTCGGGCACTGACTGGAGCCTAATATCTGGCGCAATGGCTCACTATGCACCTGGTCGCCACGGTGGCAGCGGACTCTCGTTAGCAGACAGAGGCAGTGCCGACGCGACCGTGAAGCTGACGCGTGTGAAAAACCGGCTAAATGAACTGGTCGGGAACGACTCGGCTAATGAAGCCTTGCCATTCCGCTGATGCGAGGGCCACGGCGCCACTTCTGTGCTGAACCGTGTAGCGCTCCGGTGGCTCTCTCATAATGGCCAGTCGACCGGGGTGCGTGGTGGTCGAACGTCGTCGTAATATGTTCGTTATCCGCCTTAACGACCACCCTTAGACCGTGTTTCCTTCAGGCTGCGGTATGGGAATTCCAAGTAGACGCACGCAAAATGCTTGCTGAGTTTACCGTGACAAACTGCCATAAAGCAGCAAGCGTTATGCCAGAGGGTAATATGAAAAATGCATATATATATATATATATATATATATATATATATATATATATATATATATATATATATATATAGTCATATCATAAGAATCCAGCAAACACTGACACCAAGGCCAACATATGAGAAATTACTTGTGCTTAGTAAATGAAATAAAGAAACGGTAAATTAATGGAAATTAAAGTGGATGAGAAAGAACAATGTGAAGGTTGTGGGTTCGGCTGCTACCTGCGGCAAGTTGTTTTTTCATCCGCTGTAATTTCCATTAAGTTATCGTTTCTTTATTTCATTTATTAAGCACATGTAATTTCCCTTATGTTGTCCTTAGTGTCAGTGTTTGTTGGCTTCTTATGATATGACTATTAAAAAATCGGGCCCCTCGGTTAACCCCCTTTCTTCTCGTTGATATAAATATATATATATATATATATATAGCTTTCAAAGCACTGTTGTGTTTTTAAAGAATGCCTGACAGACAATGAGCGTTGTCAAGCGGCTCATCATGCGTGTACAGAAATTTCCGCGGGTACATTTTCCTAATCTTTTTACGATTCTTTTCTCCCAGCATGGGATAGCCAACGAGGTATTTATCATGGACGTTTAACTCACCTGTGTTTTTTCTCGTGCTGAGTGCGTCTAGTGCTCATTACCTTATCCTCTCTATTTTTCTCCTCTTTTTGTTTCTCATTTCTGTTACTCCCAGTATAGGGTACAAAACAAGACGCTGGCCTAGTTTTCTGCCGGTCGTTCCTCTCCCTCCCTTATCTATATATATATATATATATATATATATATATATATATATATATACACATATCTTGAGAAGCCAACAATCACTGACACTAAGGACAACATAGGGGCAATTACTGTGGAAATTTCCTTTGTGGGCTTCTCATATATATATATGTATATATATATATATACATAGATATACCGATGTACTCGTGTTGTGGCCGCACCCGCGTAAGAGAGCCGCGCCCATAACTTTGTAAATGAATGTCCCCAAAAGTATATTTAAAAATTAACCGTGTATAAGACTTGTCCTGTGGTGCGAGAATTCCGAACTGTTTTTTTTTAATCGGTGGCAAAACGAGGCAGCCATGCCACGTTTCCGGCGCCTCCAGGTAGCAAAAGCACTGCCTCAGAGATTTAGCGGCTGCCTCCGAAACGCTGCCGTCATTGGAGCGTGGGGCGTCACCATTTATTCCAGCCGGCAGGTGACGCGCTACACGAATAGCCAAAAATAGCCGGAGCTAGTACAAGCCAGTATTGTAGATCAATAAAGCCAAGAACCATCAAAAATATATACGAAAAGAAAATGTTGTGTCTTTTTCGCCGTGTAATGGCCGCACCCGGATATTCATCCTAAATCATGGGGGCAAAAAACCTGCAGTCATTACATGAGTATATACGGTAAGCAGATTCAACACGTGTGTTGAAATAAATTTGAAGCGAAGTGTCAGTAAAGCGGTTCATTAAATGCTTTGCAACTAACACATCGACTTTCAGTTATTTTCTTCCTATGCGACGTGTATTCTGATGCGATGTTTAGGTTTATGCACTGCATCGTTCACAAGCTATGTCGAAATTGCAACTCCAAATCTGGCGGATGAACAATGAGACCTCTACGGAGCCTTTCCACAAGGAAGATTGCGATGTGTGATGCTTGTGGAAGGAAGTGTAGTGATAACATGTGCACACACAGAAACGTATGACACGTATGAAGCGACATTTAGTTACTTTGTTGCCTTAATAATATTTGGGGTTTTACGTGCCAAAACCACTTTCTGATTATGAGGCACGCCGTAGTGGAGGACTCCGGAAATTTTGACCACCTGGGGTTCTTTAACGTGCACCTAAATCTAAGCACACGGGTGTTTTCGCATTTCGCCCCCATCGAAATGCGGCCGCCGTGGCCGGGATTCGATCCCGCGACCTCGTGCTCAGCAGCCCAACACCATAGCCACTGAGCAACCACCGCGGGTTACTTTGTTGCCTTTTGTGTCACCGTGGTATATACGCATTTTGTACGATTGGCCAAGAACGGGCACACTCAGTGGTACATACGGAGTGGCTAAATCGAAGAAGATAAAGTAAATCGATGAATCCGTTAAATATATTTCACCGTTCAATTCACAGATAGCTGTGCGTTAGAGACGCCTGTAGGCCGAACTTATCTGTTCAGATTTTATGTAGGAAGCTTTTTGGTACGCAAAATAGAGGTAAGCATGCCTGCTCAGCCTACAAGAGTTATATAAGGTCGTTCGCTGGTACTCCCTTCAGCGCACATATAACCTTTGTTTACTCGTATATCTAGAAGTATACCCGTAGAGATAGCAACCGACCATACAGCACCCAGCAGTTACACAGCCCCGCCGAACCCGTGAAAGCAGATAAAGAAAGATTGGCTTTAAAGGGAAATAAAGGAATGGGTAACGGGAGCTAATGCATGGATAAGCTAAATAGATGAGTACACAGAATATTCTACGCAGCTTCAAGGTAAATACTTAGCACTTGTGTACTGCATCAACACAGCAATACAAGAAATACTGCTGGTTTAGAAACGATAGATGTTTTACAATATTTTGCGAGGAAGCGCTGGCGCAGTTTAATTTTGTCATCTGAAATGTATACGCTCCCAGGTTTTTCTTTTAATAAGTTTGGAAATCATAAAAAAAAACATATTAAGCAATTTTTGCACACTGCACGCACTTACGACTGTAGTTTTATTATTATTGAAGTACTTGTAGCGGTTAAAAATTAAACAATGAATGTGCGTAAGGCACATACTCAATAGGCTGTCGTACGTGCAGTGTTGTGCCCGAGATGCTCTTTCTTGATGTTCATATTATCTAGTAAGAAGTAAAGGCAATGTCGGGATGTTCGGATTTGTATTTCACAGTTGATAGAACTGCTCCCTCTTTGTTTTCTTATGTCATAACTGGTCAGCCGAAGTCTGGCATTCCGAATTGATTTTTCAAGTTTGCTGCATTTCATATTTTATCTGGCACTCATATTTCTGTATTCATTGTCTGCGTAGTCATGCTTCTTTTTAAATAAGAAAAGTCGTTTTCGAGAGACGCGAGCAGCCCAACTGTCAGAAACGTTGTCACAGATATTGCCAGAGTTGAAGTTAATCTTACATCGCGACCGTAACTACATATAGCCTTCACAATCTGGGCTGAATGAGGTTTCGGAATATCCTATCAAACATTATTTCAAAGTGAATTGTGCACTGCACTGCAAACAACGTTCGAGTGGCATACACGATAATATACAATCTCTTTCGAAGTTTGACGATGCCGTACTCAAAGTTCACTTCATAAAATAAAATACATGCTTGAAGCACAGTTTTCAAAGCAAGCCATTGTAATTATTCGGAACTTCCTATCAGATGCGCTGTCGTAATTGAACATATTCAACGGAGCATAAGCAACATATTTAACAAGTCACGTGATCAACAAGCAATGCTGCTTTCTTAAAGCCTAGTTTTCAGCGCCTCTCATTTTCTATCATATAACAAAAAGAAAAACAAAGAAATAAAAGATTATTCACCGACAAGTTCATCGCGGAGAAAGTCAATCACGGCAGCATACAACGGCACGCATCTAAAGGTCGCGCAGGGGCAAATGAGGACAGCGGCGCGTCAGCTGCAGGTATGCAGGCACCTAAGGTTCTTCGGCTTGCTCTGTCTGTCATTTCATTTTTTTTTTCTGGGAAACAAAATAAGCCTAAAATATAGCTAATGAGGAGCTCACGAATAAAAATTTCGTAAACTACACTAAACGGCAGCAATGATGACGACCTTTTCCCGTGTACTTTGGCGCGCACAACTAAAAACAAGAACAAAAACCCAGAATGAACTCCGAGGAGTACGATCCTCCGACGCGCTGCTTCTGGATAGCAATAAAGCGAGTAGTGAATGGATGTGAAAGGTGCGCATTCACACTTGATCGTGAGGTGAAAGCAAAGAAGGTGACTATTCAAAAGAACTGTCCCTACCTATAGAAGCGAGAGAGAGAGAGAGAGAGAAAGTGGGAACAGAAGCGAGAATTAGTTTGACGAAGGTGCGCGTGTGAGGTAGGGAGGAGCGTAACGTGAAGTACGGCATGTTGTGAGCTCGCTCGCTTTAATTATAGCGCGGGCACGTCACTCGTGGAATGCGCCGGCTCTTTTCATCGGGTGCATGCCTCCGCCTCACCTTGATTATGCGACGGGCGCTAAAAAGAGGCCTCCCCCTTTCGTTTTTTTCTCTCTTTCTCTCTTGCTTTTTTTTTCAGCGTCGCTTTCTACCGGCTCACTCCTGCGTGTCGGAATACCGTCGCTTCGGAGGATCTCGGGCTAAGCGAAAATAACGGCAAGGCTAGACCGTCGAGCGCTGCCTTTGCTTTGTGAAATCTGCCAAGCTCGCATTTTTGTGACGTAGTCCTCTACTCTGGCGATCCAACTATTGTTCACTTTTTCTGTGTAAGAATCCATCATTTCTTTTCCGCTTTTCTTTACGGCCATCAGTGTACCAGTGATTTGGTTAATCCTGCTGATCACAAGAAACTATCAAAGCAAGAATATACTTACTTTCGACATATTCTGGGTAAACAAGCTTATTCTATTTCGTAAGCTGCCATCATTACAGCGCTTTCTATCGTTGATAAGAACTCCCAGGATCTGGCTTCTGTATGTGGTAATTTTTCTGAAATTTTACATTTAATTAGGTTATGCATTTTACACAACCTGTATTCATTGTCTTGAGCTTTTCAATGACAGGATTGTATTTCCTCTCATTATTCTTTTATCAGGAGGTAGCATATGAATAATATTTGATATTAACAGGCAACATGTTGTTAACCTAGGCAAAACTGCCACGTGGATTGCTTAACGAGTCTCTTGGACCGCGCTTGCTATTACAACATAGCTGTCCCCTCTTCAAGATCGCTTGCTGGCAACCGAGCTCTTCAACGCACATTGTGTTTCTGATTAGACGATGGCAGTTCTTTATGTTGGTTCTCACAGATAACGTTAATCATGCTGCTTAAGGAAAAAAAACAGAAAAGGTTTAGGAAACATGGTGCAAAGCACAGTTTCATAACCTATAAATTTCACTTGCCAGATCTCTTGCAACCAAATACCGTAGGTTTTATAATTGTATCTTGATTTTGCACAGGGTTCTTTAATATCTTTTGTTTTTCATCGAAAACCTTGGTTAAGCTTTTCTTGGACACACGGTGTGCACATTTACTGTAATCCATGGAAGAAAGGCACTCGCACACTACCATTTAATTGCTGCATTGACACGTCGCAAACCTTGTTTTTCGAATATCGCTAATCACGAATGACTCGCATTCAGAGAGCACTGGCAGAAATAAACTACGTAGTACATTTGCGCTTCTGTATAAAATTGTTTCCTTTGCTATTTCTCTAAGGGCGTTGAAAGCTAACACTACAATATGAGGACAAAAAAAATTGAATGTGTACTGTGTTTGAATATGAGCTCCTGTACGCGCTCAGACAACGCGAGCTGTGAGCGACCACTGTTAGCCGACGTCATAGCCTTCCCACCCAAACCTTACTCGATATCACAGCAGGCAGCGGACCAAAGTTTTAGCCTCTTGTGCACCGCCCACGCACAGCTCTGATTCACGCTTTACCAGGGCCTTCAGATCTTTCATCGAGGGGGGAGAAGGGCACAGGAAAGAAAAAAGGTGCGCAAAAAGCGGCACCGATTTGGAGGGCCATATCTTCCCGCACACGTGCACACAAACACGCATCAAAACTTCCACATTTCCTGCCGACAACCTAGATCCCATCTGCCCTCGTGAGGGCTACATGCGTGCATTCTAACGCACATACGCCAATCCCAAGGCACCACCTCTCGCATCCCCCGTCCCGCGCTTCTCCCTCGTCTCCTGCACTGGGGTGGTGGCACGCAGGTCCGCCTGGTGGAGTGGTGGCGGCGATCGATAAAGCGCAGTGGAGCGAGAAAGCCCATTCCCTTTACCTCCGCTGCTCCCCAGGTATCATCGCCTAATCACCGGTATACGGTCTGCGTTTCATTTACCAGAGATCTCGGCACGGCGTCTGCCGAGCGTAAAGGGCTCCTGGTAAACCGCTTTCCGGTCCCTTTCCACCAGTGGAGCTCCGCGTCTCTCGCGTACTGTGCTTGAGGGCAACCAGAAGCTTCCAGAAGTGGGCAACGGTGCCTCCCCTTTCCCCGGCATGGAAACATACGAAACTCCCGCTTCGAACTATACGCCATCTGGTCAGGATCTATTGCTCGACAGAACTTCCTAGCAAGCTTTTCAAGGTCACCGGAAAACTGCGCAGTCACAGTATATACGGAGTTCCATCAAAAATGCAAGCTGCAAAGCTCATGCTACTCGTAGAAACAGGAAGGTTATGCTACAACGCTTGTCTTGAGAAGCCAACAAACAAAGACACGGAGGAAAGGATAGGGGAAATTACTTGTAGTTACTAATTAAATTAGGGAAACAACAAATTAATGGCAATCAAAGTGGATGAATAATCTACTTGCTGCAAGTCGGGAACGATCCTACGTCTGCGCATTACTCGTGCGATGCTCTAAACAATTGTGCTACCGCGGCGTGGTTTCGCCATACGCGTAATGCGAAGGCGTGGGATCGTTCCCCACCTGAGGAAAGTACTTTTTTCATCCACTTTCATTGCCATTAGTTTACCATTTCTTTAATCCAATTAGTAGGTACAAGTAATTTCGCCTATGTTTTCCTTCGTTTATTTGTTTGTTGGCTTTAATGATGTGAATAATAAAAATCGGGCCCCTCAGTCAACCCCCTTTCTTCTCGTTGTAATGCTTGTCTTATGCGTCTGTTAAATGAACAGTTGCGTAGAACGTGATTGAAAGTACATGAGCAAGCACACTCCTCGCGATTAATAAATGATTGATGCCACACAGCTTGACTCCTCTCAGTTTTATTGGCTCTTGTGTAAGATAAATTGCTGCCTCAGCCACTAGGGCACATGGACACTCAGTATACAAGCGAAGCTATATGTACTGACATTTTTCAATCGTAGAAACGGATAGAATAAAAATGCTACCTAAAAATGCAATCATTTCATGAAATAATCGTCACATCTCGTCCGTCCGTTGAATGCAAGGTATCTTGCTGTGAGCGCCCTTGCAGTCAATATTAACCATCAAACCTTAGTAGTCATTGGGACTTCTTAATGCGAATAGCATTCTTTGTCTACTTCAATGACATTGAGCCTATCTATTTGTGTAGCGTTGTACGCCAACCCAGTGGCCAAAGTTGTCTACCTGGTTGGACCCTTGAGTATGTGCTCCTGTTCGTGATACCGTCGTTGTCATTCCGTTGTCCTTATTCCGGCTTCGTGATCTTCCCCTCGTGGTGTCGTTCTCGTCGTCACGTCTTTTATCCCGACCCAGTAGCCTAAGACCTCAATTATCTTGGGCCACTAGGTGTGGGCTGGTGGTCGCGATGCCGTCGCGGTGGTTACAGCGCCGTTATTCTAGTTTTGTCATAAGACACTCGTCATGCCGCCGTCCTCACGCCATCGTTGTCATACAGTCGCCATGCATTCGTTGTCACACCGCCATAGTGACGCCGCCGTGTTCCTTCAATCGTCATGATTCCAGCTTTATGACTTAATTCTCGTCGTGCTGTTGTCGCCATGTCTTCTACTTCAACGCAGTGGTTCAGATTATCTAATAGCTTGGGCCACGAGGTAGTGTTCAGGGTCATGATGCCATTGTAGACGTTGCATCGTCGTCATTTAAGCTTTGTCATCTGACTCTCGTCATGTTGTCGTCACTACAGCATCGTCGTCACACTGTCCTCGTCATGCCGCCCTTGTCGTTCCATCGTCGTCAATTTTTCTTCATTGCACTGTAATCGTATTGTCGTCATTGCGTTGTGATTATGTTCTTGTCATGGCGCCATCGTCAGAGGGTCGCTATCATACTTCCATTGTCAGACCTCGTCGTAATACCGTCGTGGCCGTGCCATCATCGTCACTCCAGCTTCGCCATCCGAGTCTCCTCATGCCATTATCGTCACGTCTTCGTCATCATACTGCTTTGGTGCTGCAGTAATCGTCACGCAATTGGGATCGCACACGTGTCGTCATCCCATTTTCATGCATTTGTTGCCATACCGTCGTCGGGATACCCTCACGGTCTTTGCATTGTCATCGTTGTAACTTCAACATCCGATTCTCGTCATCACATTGTGGTCATGCCATCGTCGTTATACTATCATGCCGTCGGCGTCATTAGTCTTTCGTCATTCTATCGTAATTATGTTGCCGTCATTGAATTGTGAGTATGCCGCCATCATAATGCGAGAGGCGTCACTGCTTTAACGTTGCACGTACGCTGTCATGCATCCGTTTTCGTATCGTCGTCATCATGCCGTATTCGTCGTCCTATCATCGTCATTCCCGCTTATTCATCCGATTGTCATCATACCATCTTCATCACGCCATCGTCGTCTTAGAGTTGTCGTCATTTCATAGTTATCATGTCGTAATTTCAACGTTGTCGTCGTTATATCATCATCCTAATTTAGGAATCGACATCTCATTCTCGTGATACCCTCACCGTTATATGCATTTGTTGTTCGCTCGATATGGTTCCTTTTCCTTCATTGCATCACCACTGCGTTGGTCATACCTCCATGCCCATGGATGACCTTGGCAAGCGAATGCCCTAATAAAGTCAGATATCGGAGGACGAAGGACAAGGGGAACACACCAGCGCTATAGTGTGTTCCCCTTCTCCTTCGTCTTTTTGCACTGTTCTTCTATAGAATATGTACCAACTAGCCCAAGCAGTTGCAATTTATTTCTCATAATGACTCACTGCGTCTACCTGAAGAAGAAGTTAGTTGCCATTGCTCAGGTCCTAAAATTTCTTTGCGGGAAAAACTGGAGTAAACGATTCAATTCTATGATGCAGCTGTACACTGTACTGTTTCTCGGACTCCTTCGTTACAGTCTACTAGTGTTGTTAAATATATACAAGACGAACTTTTGCGCTTTGGAGAGCACAAGAGGTCAAGCCGCCCTACGCACGTGTTTAGGGCTGCCTCGGGGCATCTCAATAGCAGCAACAATTTTCATCGCGGGAGACCATATGATACAGATACATGTAGCTGTCGACTCTCTCACAGCGCACATCTGCCATCTGTCAAGGATCCCCGACCATTATTTAGCCTCTTTACCAACCGAGAGACCTCCAGCGACCTTTTAAAGAGTGATTAGCGCTCATCAAGAGTGCATACCATCATCTTTTACACCGGTGGCTAAGCCTTCATCTTCCCTGTGATGCCTGCGACAGCCTGACGTGAATTTTCCTATTCCTGGTATTACAAAGAAGGCCAGTCATCCATCGCCGGCTCCGAAGCAACTTACGCTCTTATTACTGCACTAGACGTACCATGACCACATAGATATATGTACCGATGGTTCGACCTCACCTATCAGCTCCACTGCAGTATTCATCGTTCCAGCGAAGCAGGTTACAGTTAGATTCAAATTGCCACATATGACTACATCTACATCGGCAGAACTTGCAGCTCTCCATGCCGCTATGACGTACGTCACCGAAGAGCCAACAGAGAAATGGGTCGTATTTTGTGATTCTAAGGCAGCTCTTCACAGTATTAAGTCTGCATTACATCAAAGAACTTACGAGCAGACGATATCTGACATCAGGGAAGTGCAACACCATGATATGGAAAGGGGGCGCAACATTATCTTTCAATAGATTCCTGCTCACTGTGGCATCGTCGGCAACAACCTTGCTGACAAGGCTGCCGGGGCTGACCACGAAGATACCCAGACACGTCCAACACATTTGGTGAGGTCGGACGCTGCCAGGGAACTTCGCCTATTTGCACGCAAAAGGTCACAAGATCTTTGGAGTTCAAGTGCCTTCAATTGCCGATTACATAAACTGGACCTGACGCTACGGCTACTACTACCGTCTAGCCTTTCCCGCGGCGCAACAACGTTGCTGTGCCACTTGTGGCTTGGAGTGGCGTTCACGAACGCCTATCGTTCGGGAAAGGCCGAGAGCCAGGTGTGCGACTCCTGTGGGTGCAAGGAAACCATCGAGCACCTATTGTGTACTTGCCCTCACTACGATGTACAACACCTCTCTCCGCAGGAAACATTACACCGACTGGACTCAAGACGGTTCACCGAGTGAAAGACATTCGGACCGTGGCCACACGCGTCGCTGGCACAAAAAGCGATTCGGGCTCTGGTACAATACTTGAAGTGCGCTGGCTTAATAGACTGTTTATAGTGTCCCCGTGTATAGTCTCCCTCCTACACGTACTCAGTGATTACTCTCCCTTGTTTCCTCTTTTATTCCCCTTTCCCCCACCTCCAGTGTAGTGTAGTAAACCAGGTGCTTGTCTGATTGACCTCACTGCCTTTCCTGTCCTTGCTATCTCTCTCTCTCTCTTTCTCTCTCATAATGACCACTGCAAAGGTTAAATAAACTTCCCTTCAGGAACGTGGCCTGTTGCTACGTTGCTCGAATGGTATTCGCATTACCATCGACAGTAACGGTGAGATGAGTCCTGTCATAATTTTATTTTGCGAGGAAACTAAGCCTAACAAATAACAGACAAGATAGGTCAATAATTTGGGAATGAATAACTAAAGATGCACCGCTGTTTGTCATCAGAGACTCTGAGTTCCAGAAGTTCTCTTTTCAGTGCGGTGTCTACCATATTATTATCTGTCATGTGTGCCATAACTTCAGTTCCAGAAACCAGTGTAATATGAATGTAGTACTATTATACCCCAAGGTTAAACACAATATATAGAAAGGCAAAGTTGCGGTTTCTATTGTTTCTTTGCCCTGTAAAGTTATATGAGTTGCGAAATGCTCGTAATGTCTCCGCTCATCATCCGGTGAGCAAGGCACATTCGGTTGCATCATACCATTCGCGCCACCTTCGGTCGTTTTTGAGATGCGTCGTTGTTGCATCACACAGACGGCAAGACAGGCTCAGACCATTGAAGTAGCCCGAATGCATAAACGTGCGTTCGCCGGCACAAAGAAACGAGCGTGTGCTTCTAGGCTGTAACCAGGCATTTAAACCATGGCCTTTATGTTGCAGCGGGATTGTAATGAGCATGTAGGGCCAATTTTGAGCGGCTCTCGGCCGCTACTCGGCAGTGCAAACTCAAAGGGAAACGCGGCCTGCTGTGTCCCGTATATCAGGGAGCACTCAGTTAGACCCTGCTTAATGAGCCTCCTGGGGGACCACAGTTGACGATGATACATACGAAACGTGCGCGCGGAGCTTGCGTAAACAGTGGCCAGCGTGCTACAAACTTCAGGCGCTTATTTTCATGGAAGTTGCTTTGTGTGAGGTTGGTATCAAGGTCAGCTCTTCCGTTATCAGTCGTTATGACAAACAAATGTTGGCTCCAAACGAATAACTATAGTAGTTGTTATTACGGTAGCGGATAGTCGCCTAAAAAATTTCACTCCAGGGAGTTTGGTTCGAAAGGACTTAAGCTGCAACCTAGCTACACAGCAAAACGTTAATGCCGTACAGGACTGAACACCACAGCAGAAACAGGCAGAAGTACGGATTAATTGATGCTGGCTTAAGGAAATATTCGGAAATTGTACATAGTGTAGGTAGTAGCTATTTTTTTGCATCGACGATTAATTACAGAAGAACCACCGGATTAATATATCGATGCGAATGAATGTAGCTTACAAGATCCACATGTAGGTGTGATCTTGTTAGTGTGATCGTCCTTAACTGCAAACCTCATTTCACTTACTTTTATCTCCTGTAAAGCGTGCTTTGTCTGTGAGACATTTCTGCAGCAGGGCAAAGGCCAACTACCGAAACCGTAGGTTTAAGGCTTATTAACTACATAAAAATAATTAAATACTAGTCGCCTGTGATAAACAAGTTTGCCACGGGCGCTTAGCAAAAACTGAAGCAAACTGCTTGGGGAAAGACTTGGCATCGTTACGGGGCACTGTCTGCCACAGACAATCGCATGCCACAGAAACGTCGCAGTGGGGCCTTAAAGGCGAATCATTGATAGCGATAGCATTCTTTACATAACTGAACAAAGTAAGATTCGTAATTTTTATAGGTCGTCTCAATTGCAGTAAACCTTCAATTGCTATTTAACTTAACAATAATGGTGTTACGCACGTGTGCAGACGAAAATGAACAGATATCAGTAGATGACCTTGAGCAATCACTGTGACAACGTTGACGTAATATAGAGCACGGGGCGAACGCTTCATGCTCCTGCTCACTTCACCGTGTCTCCGAAGCTCAGACGTGACCTAGGTGAGTGGGAAGGCAGCGCGCATGAAACCACCAGCTATCTCGGCAAGGATCATTCGACCAACCGCCAATTACATTCAAGATAAAGAAAAGCGATGAATTCCGCTAGTTGGTGAACGAAACGAACCAGTGCTCGTTTTGTGCCTGTTAGTGTCCTCTAGCACATCACTCAAGGAAAATTAATCCAAGAATGGCGAGTGGGCCGCTAAGCGCTAAACCGCGCAGACATCCATGCACAGCCACGACCGGGCAAGAGGAGGAGATGTGGACTGTTCTCCAAGCGTACGTTTGATCAAGTGACCTCTAACTTGGTACGCGAGGGTAGACGCCGCCTGTCAAACCACTATATTTCTCGGTTCACCCTCGCCAACTTTCTCAAGCACCCGTAGCATGCGGCGCGCCGGCCACTCATTCTTGCCGCACTTCAACTTTATACAGGACATCACGGCGACGGGGTGGGGGTAAAAATTTGCCTGTGGCGTCCATATATTTGCTGTCACAATAATAAAAGCAACCACCTAGCGACAGTCATCCCGAACAGTGAACTGAAAACACAATATGCGCGCATACCATAGGTAGTGCAGCTTTGTATATGTTTCACACCAACTTCTCGACATGCTCATAATTAATCTGCTACGTTTACCGGACGTGCGGCTGGTTGTCCTTCCTAGCTTTCCTTCCTTTCCACCCTCCTCCACCTTAATGGTGCTAGAAGACACTATCATTTCTGCCGCTCATGTGCAAAGAATCCTTGTGGAAACACCTGAAGAGCCAGTCTGTTTACGTGGTGGGACTTGGCAATGCGGCATTGCTAGCACATTCACGCAGTCGGTGGGTTAAGATAAAAGAACAGCTTCGAACCCTCCGTTATTGCATCTTACTTTCGTCTGATACGTCCACCCAGTAGCCAAGACGAGTGTAGGGAAGCCTAGCCACGTTTTCGTGCCATCCACCTTCTTGTCTTTACCTCGTTCGATGGAGGCATCCGAGGCACGATCTTTTCTTAGCACCTCAGTTTCTTCCTGTGCTACACAGATTTGTTCGGTCTTATTTATATTTACTTTCCTTTACTTCAAGAAGCGACAAAGCAAGCGACTGCAGCAGCCCGAGCTACACCGTGGCCGATGCAGATGCGATGAAGGGGGCGGGATACGCACGAAGGCAAAGCAGCCGAGAGCAAGCATTACGCGGCATATGTTATGCACCAGCGCTTGTATAGACGAGAGGTGCGGCAGTGTCGGAAAGCACAGAAAGCCGCAGGCGCTCCTCTCCTGCCTTTTTCCCGTCCTCCCAGCCCCGGAAGCTGCGTGAATTACGTACGCGTTGTCCCGTGCACGCCTTCTTTGTTTTGTCGAGCCTTTCTTTGTTTGCTTCTTCGCTCCCAGGCGGCGCGTAGGACAATGTGCGACGAAGGAGCAGTGTGCTTCGCAGCAGTGATGCTTGCTTCGCCGTGGTCGTTTGGCACAGCCTTTGCGGCTGTTTGGAGCTTCCAAGATGGAAGCTCGTCAGAAAATGAGGAGGAGGTGAGAGCGTGGGTGGGAAAGAGAGAGAAAAACGACAACCGCCCGACTGCCCTCCCTTTGGAGTGCCGTTATCGCCCCGGTGTGCGCGCGCAGGCTATGAACACCGTGCAACATCGCTCACTGCCCTGGACACCATTGTCTCCTGGACACGGCGCCTAGTACCCGCTCAGGAAGTGCGGCCGCTGGGCTCCATTGTGCGTCGCCTATTATACGCGCCTGCCACCGCGAAGAGTGAAAACAAGAACAAAAAAAAAATACCAGGTGGTACTTGCAGGGAGGTTCTCTCGGTAAGCACGTTCATGGTTAGGCTAACGGTTGCCTGTACTTGGGTGGGTCTTAATTTGCATTCCTAGGGGCACGCCCCCGAGACAGCCTCGCAGTGTTTGAGAACAGCTTTTAACTTTCGTCGATTTGTTTGTGTGTTGGTATGTTTGTTTGCTTGCTTGTTTTTTGTATTTCTTCCTCGGTGTGCTGCCACGGAGATATTCGACAATATATATTCCGCGAACAAGACAGCCGACGTATTGTAGTGCTGCACCATGCAATAGGAAAACCCCTGTTTAGCAACACACGTCATTATTCAATGAGTTTTTTCAAGTGCCAGTAAGCTTCGTCGTATACAACCATGGGATATCACTTATCATACCAAAGCATTTATCTGTCACTTATATGTTGCCGATTTTAAAACGGCAGTGCATCTACCCATTTGAATCGATCTGAGTCCTTTCTGAAAAATTACGACTATGACTGCACTTGCTATTGCTATTGTGTGTTTTCTACAGCCGTGAGGAAAAGTGTACGGGCTGTGGGCTTGACGAAAAAAAAATAATGTCTTTGTAATTCAGATGCACAAACTGAGATTGACAAGTGCACTGGAAAGTTCACAACGCTACTTTTGAACCACAATCCTCAATTTCAAGCCACAATCGTAAGAGCAGGAGAAAAAAGACTTATGAGGGAATTCCTGGTCTCTATAATTTAACTCAAGTGAGTACATTTTCATAAACTGTAGAGGATTTCTTTAGTGAAACTGTTTTCATAGCGACTTTCTGGTTTTATTCCTACATTGACAGTGAAGTAGGAGCCTTAACGTGACGTTAAGCATCTTATATATTTATTTACGGCAGCGCCCCATTATTTATTTCCTCTACAAAGTGTTGCGTAAGCTCACGTGCTGTTAGAACTATGTTCCCTCAATGTGCAAAGATAAATATACTTCTGGCACGCTTTTACGTAGCATCGTTGTAAAATGTCTTCAAGCAGCTCCTTTTTTTTTACCTCTAACACCACGCTTGCATCAGCAGATGGCATAAATACCGCTGTAATCCCAAATGTAACTATGTTGATTAGTGTGAGACGGGAACACTATTAAACGTCACTGTAGGGAAGAGGAAAACGAGTAATCAACAATATGTAAGAGGAAAATCTGTGACGAGAAATATACATTCCCGCCAGACGCTGAAAGGCTGTGTTACGCAGAGTGAACGAACATAGCGCGACGCTTCTTCGCGGAGCGTTCTGCATTCATCGCCATGACGAGACACAGCACGTCGGATATAACGCAGCGTGAACTTGCACAAAGGTGCAGCGGTGCCGTAGAGGTAGAACACCCGCCTCGCGTGCAAGAGGTCCGTGGTTCGAATCCCGGTGCCGCGCAATTTTACACCAGATAAAAAAAACCGCGTGTTGATAAAATTGCATAAACAGGCCTGGAGTGTGGGCTCCCCGGTGACCAGAACCGGTAACACATTCCCTCACCAGAGCAGAATTGGCCACCCTGGTGCAGAACTTGGCCACAGCCTCCTATATGAAGACAACAATCAAACCCTGGCCCTCAGTCCTGAGCACCTGCGAAGCAACTGACCACGGCGGCGGTCAGACCTGCGACGCAGCGGAGGGTGCTAAGAATCCCTGGCCCCGAACAGGCCGCCATTGGAGTAAGAACCTGGCAACGTTTAACGCTAGAACGTTATCTAGTGAGGCGAGTCTAGCAGTGCTATTGGAGGAATTAGAGGGCAGTAAATGGGATATAATAGGGCTCAGTGAAGTTAGGAGGCCAAAAGAAGCATATACAGTGCTGAAAAGCGGGCGCGTCCTGTGGTACCGGCGCTTAGCGGAGAGACGAGAGCTAGGAGTCGGATTCATGATTAATAAGGATATAGCTAGTAACATATAGGAATTCTATAGCATTAACGAGAGGGTGGCAGGTCTTGTTGTGAAACGTAATAAGAGGTACAAATTGAAGGTCGTTCAGGTCTACACCCCTTCACCGACTCATGTTGACCAGAAAGTCGAAAGCTTCTATGAAGACGTGGAATCGGCGATGGGTAAAGTCAAAACAAAATACACCATGCTGATGGGCGACTGCAGTGCCAGGGTCAGCGGGGGGATATGGCACAGGCTCTAGGAATAGCAGGGGAGAGTTATTAGTAGAGTTTGCAGAACAGAAAAATATGAGAATAATGAATACCTTCTTCCGCAAGCGGGATAGCCGAAAGTGGAAGTGGAGGAGCCCGAATGACAAGACTAGAAATGAAACAGGCCTCATACTCTGCGCTAACCCTGGCATCATACAAGATGTGGACGTGCTCGGCAAGGTGCGCTGCAGTGACCATAGGTTGGTAAGAATTCGAATTAGCCTAGACCTGAGGAGGGAACGGCAGAAACTGGTACATAAGAAGCCGATCCGTGAGTTAGCGCTAAGAGGTGAAATACAGGAATTCCGGATCAGGCTACAAAACAGCCATTCGGCTTTAACTCAGGAAAAGGACCTTAGTGTTGAAGCAATACACGGCAATCTTATGGGCATCATTAAGGAGTGTGCAATACAATTAGGTGGTAACTCCGTTAGACAGGATACCATAAGCTATCACAGGAGACGAAAGATCTGATCAAGAAACGCCAATGTACGAGAGCCTCTAACCCTGCAGCTAGAATAGAAATGGAACAATTTTCCAAGTTAATCAACAAGCGTACGACAGCTGACATAAGGAAGTATAATATAGAAAGAATTTAACATGCGCTCAGGAACGGAGGGAGCCTAAAAGCAGTGAGGAAGAAACCAGGAATACGCAAGAATCAGATGTATGCGTTAAGAGACAAAGAAGGCAATAACATTACTAAGATGGAGAAGATAGTTCAAATGGCTGAGAATTCTGTAGAGATTTATACAGTACCAGAGGCATCCACGACGATAATGGAAGAGAGAATAGTCTAGAGGAATTTGAAATCGCACAAGTAACGCCGGAAGAAGTAAAGAAAGCCTTGGGAGCTATACAAAGGGAGAAGGCTGCTGGGGAGGATCAGCTAACAGCAGATTTGTTGAAGGATGGTGGGCTGATTCTTCTAGAGAAACAGCCCACTCGGTATACGCAATGCCTCATGACTTCGAGCATACCGGAATCTTGGAAAAACGCTAACATAATCCTAATCCATAAGAAAGGCGACGCCAAAGACTTGAAAAATTATAGACCGATCTGCTTACTGTCCGTTGCCTACAAAGTGTTTACTAAGGTAATTGCTAATAGAATCAGGAACACCTTAGATTTCCGTCAACCAAAGGACCAGGCAGGATTCCGCAAAGGCTACTCCACAATAAACCATATTCACACTATCAATCAGGTGATACAAAAATGTGCATAATATAACCAACCTTTATATATAGTTTTTATTGATTGCGAGAAAGCGTTTGATTCATTCGAAACCTCCGCATTCATGGAGGTATTACGGAACCAGGGTGTAGACGAGCGGTATGTAAAATTGGTGAAAGATATATATATAGCGGCTCCACAGCCACCGTAGTTCTCCATAAAGAAAGCAGCAAAATTCCAATAAAGAAAGGCGTCAGGCAGGGAGATACGATCTCTCCAATGCTATTCACAGCGTGATTACAGGAGGTATTCAGAGACCTGGATTGGGAAGAATTGGGGATAAGAGTTAATGGAGAATACCTTAGTAACTTGCGATTCGCTGATGATATTGCCTTGCTTAGTAACTCAGGGGACCAACTGCAATGCATGCTCACTGACCTGGAGAGGCAAAGCCGAAGGGTAGGTATAAAAATTTATCTGCAGAAAACTAAAGTAATGTTTAACAGTCTCGGAAGAGAAGAGCAGTTTACGATAGGTAGTGAGGCACTGGAAGTGGTAAGGGAATACATCTACTTAGGACAGGTAGTGACTGCGGATCTGGATCATGAGGCTGAAATAATCAGAAGAGTAAGAATGGGCTGGGGTGCGTTTGGCAGGCATTTTCAGATCATGAACAGCAGGTTACCATTATCCCTCAAGAGAACAGTTTATAACAGCTGTGTCTTACCAGTACTCACGTACGGGGCAAAAACCTGGAGGCTTACGAAAAGGGTTCTACTTAAATTGAGGACGACACAACGAGCTATGGAAAGAAGAATGATAGGTGTAACTTTAAGGTATAAGAAAATAGCAGTTTGGGTGAGGGAACAAACGCGAGTTAATGATATCTTAGTTGAAATCAAGAAAAAGGAATGGGGGGCGGGGGCATGGGCAGGACACGTAATGAGGAGGGAAGATAACCGATGGTCAGTAAGATTAACGGAGTGGATTCCAAGGGAAGCGAAGCGTAGCAGAGGGCGGCAGAAAGTTAGGTGGTCGGAAGAGATTAAGAAGTTTGCAGGGACAACATGGCCACAATTAGTATACATGACCGGGGTAGTTGGAGAAGTATGGGAGAGGCTTTTGCCTTGCAGTGGGCTTAACCAGGCTGCTGCTGCTGCTGCTGCTGCTGCTGCTGCTGCTGATGATGATGATGATGATGATGATGATGATGAAGTTGCACGATGACGATAAAACCTGCACTCCCACTCTTCGCCAACGAACACCGTACGCTAGGTCAGGCAAAATTTGAAG